>NW_028155444.1:0-134000 GCF_963514095.1 Eutrigla gurnardus | reverse complement strand
ACAGGGAGACATGTAGAGACAGACAGGTAACCAGTCTATCACAGGGAGACATGTAGAGACAGACAGGTAACCAGTCTATCACAGGGAGACATGTACAGACAGACAGGTAACCAGTGTATCACAGGGCTGACATGTAGAGACAGACAGGTAACCAGTCTATCACAGGGCTGACATGTAGAGACAGACAGGCAACCAGTCTATCACAGGGCTGACATGTAGAGACAGACAGGTAACCAGTCTATCACAGGGCCGACATGTAGAGACAGACAGGTAACCAGTCTATCACAGGGAGACATGTAGAGACAGACAGGTAACCAGTCTATCACAGGGAGACATGTAGAGACAGACAGGTAACCAGTCTATCACAGGGAGACATGTAGAGACAGACAGGTAACCAGTCTATCACAGGGAGACATGTAAAGACAGACAGGTAACCAGTCTATCACAGGGAGACATGTAGAGACAGACAGGTGACCAGTCTATCACAGGGAGACATGTAGAGACAGACAGGTAACCAGTCTATCACAGGGAGACATGTAGAGACAGACAGGTAACCAGTCTATCACAGGGAGACATGTACAGACAGACAGGTAACCAGTGTATCACAGGGCTGACATGTAGAGACAGACAGGTAACCAGTCTATCACAGGGCTGACATGTAGAGACAGACAGGTAACCAGTCTATCAAAGGGCTGACATGTAGAGACAGACAGGTAACCAGTCTATCACATGGAGACATGTGGAGACAGACAGGTAACCAGTCTATCACAGGGAGACATGTAGAGACAGACAGGTAACCAGTCTATCACAGGGAGACATGTAGAGACCGACAGGTAACCAGTCTATCACAGGGGGACATGTAGAGACAGACAGGTAACCAGTCTATCACAGGGCTGACATGTAGAGACAGACAGGTAACCAGTCTATCATAGGGCTGACATGTAGAGACAGACAGGTGACCAGTCTATCACAGGGCTGACATGTAGAGACAGACAGGTAACCAGTCTATCACAGGGAGACATGTACAGACAGACAGGTAACCAGTCTATCACAGGGCTGACATGTAGAGACAGACAGGTAACCAGTCTATCACAGGGCTGACATGTAGAGACAGACAGGTAACCAGTCTATCATAGGGCTGACATGTAGAGACAGACAGGTAACCAGTCTATCACATGGAGACATGTGGAGACAGACAGGTAACCAGTCTATCACAGGGAGACATGTAGAGACAGACAGGTAACCAGTCTATCACAGGGAGACATGTAGAGACCGACAGGTAACCAGTCTATCACAGGGGGACATGTAGAGACAGACAGGTAACCAGTCTATCATAGGGCTGACATGTAGAGACAGACAGGTGACCAGTCTATCACAGGGCTGACATGTAGAGACAGACAGGTAACCAGTCTATCACAGGGAGACATGTAGAGACAGACAGGTAACCAGTCTATCACAGGGAGACATGTAGAGACAGACAGGTAACCAGTCTATCACAGGGCTGACATGTAGAGACAGACAGGCAACCAGTCTATCACAGGGCTGACATGTAGAGACAGACAGGTAACCAGTCTATCACAGGGGGACATGTAGAGACAGACAGGTAACCAGTCTATCACAGGGAGACATGTAGAGACAGACAGGTAACCAGTCTATCACAGGGAGACATGTAGAGACAGACAGGTAACCAGTCTATCACGGGGCCGACATGTAGAGACAGACAGGTAACCAGTCTATCACAGGGAGACATGTAGAGACAGACAGGTAACCAGTCTATCACAGGGGGACATGTAGAGACAGACAGTTAACCAGTCTATCACAGGGAGACATGTAGAGACAGACAGGTAACCAGTCTATCACATGGAGACATGTAGAGACAGACAGGTAACCAGTCTATCACAGGGGGACATGTAGAGACAGACAGGTAACCAGTCTATCACAGGGAGACATGTAGAGACAGACAGGTAACCAGTCTATCACAGGGAGACATGTAGAGACAGACAGGTAACCAGTCTATCACAGGGGGACATGTAGAGACAGACAGTTAACCAGTCTATCACAGGGAGACATGTAGAGACAGACAGGTAACCAGTCTATCACATGGAGACATGTAGAGACAGACAGGTAACCAGTCTATCACAGGGGGACATGTAGAGACAGACAGGTAACCAGTCTATCACAGGGAGACATGTAGAGACAGACAGGTAACCAGTCTATCACAGGGAGACATGGAGAGACAGACAGGTAACCAGTCTATCACAGGGAGACATGTAAAGACAGACAGGTGACCAGTCTATCACAGGGAGACATGTAGAGACAGACAGGTGACCAGTCTATCACAGGGAGACATGTAGAGACAGACAGGTAACCAGTCTATCACAGGGGGACATGTAGAGACAGACAGGTAACCAGTCTATCACAGGGAGACATGTAGAGACAGACAGGTAACCAGTCTATCACAGGGAGACATGTAGAGACCGACAGGTAACCAGTCTTTCACAGGGGGACATGTAGAGACAGACAGGTAACCAGTCTATCACAGGAGACATGTAGAGACAGACAGGTAACCAGTCTATCACAGGGAGACATGTAGAGACAGACAGGTAACCAGTCTATCACGGGGCCGACATTTAGAGACAGACAGGTAACCAGTCTATCACAGGGAGACATGTAGAGACAGACAGGTAACCAGTCTATCACAGGGCTGACATGTAGAGACAGACAGGTGACCAGTCTATCACAGGGCTGACATGTAGAGAGAGACAGGTGACCAGTCTATCACAGGGCTGACATGTAGAGACAGACAGGTAACCAGTCTATCACAGGGAGACATGTAGAGACAGACAGGTAACCAGTCTATCACAGGGAGACATGTAGAGACAGACAGGTAACCAGTCTATCACAGGGCTGACATGTAGAGACAGACAGGCAACCAGTCTATCACAGGGCTGACATGTAGAGACAGACAGGTAACCAGTCTATCACAGGGCCGACATGTAGAGACAGACAGGTAACCAGTCTATCACAGGGAGACATGTAGAGACAGACAGGTAACCAGTCTATCACAGGGAGACATGTAGAGACAGACAGGTAACCAGTCTATCACAGGGAGACATGTAGAGACAGACAGGTAACCAGTCTATCACAGGGAGACATGTAAAGACAGACAGGTAACCAGTCTATCACAGGGAGACATGTAGAGACAGACAGGTGACCAGTCTATCACAGGGAGACATGTAGAGACAGACAGGTAACCAGTCTATCACAGGGAGACATGTAGAGACAGACAGGTAACCAGTCTATCACAGGGCTGACATGTAGAGACAGACAGGCAACCAGTCTATCACAGGGCTGACATGTAGAGACAGACAGGTAACCAGTCTATCACAGGGCCGACATGTAGAGACAGACAGGTAACCAGTCTATCACAGGGAGACATGTAGAGACAGACAGGTAACCAGTCTATCACAGGGAGACATGTAGAGACAGACAGGTAACCAGTCTATCACAGGGAGACATGTAGAGACAGACAGGTAACCAGTCTATCACAGGGAGACATGTAAAGACAGACAGGTAACCAGTCTATCACAGGGAGACATGTAGAGACAGACAGGTGACCAGTCTATCACAGGGAGACATGTAGAGACAGACAGGTAACCAGTCTATCACAGGGAGACATGTAGAGACAGACAGGTAACCAGTCTATCACAGGGAGACATGTACAGACAGACAGGTAACCAGTGTATCACAGGGCTGACATGTAGAGACAGACAGGTAACCAGTCTATCACAGGGCTGACATGTAGAGACAGACAGGTAACCAGTCTATCACAGGGAGACATGTACAGACAGACAGGTAACCAGTCTATCACAGGGCTGACATGTAGAGACAGACAGGTAACCAGTCTATCACAGGGCTGACATGTAGAGACAGACAGGTAACCAGTCTATCATAGGGCTGACATGTAGAGACAGACAGGTAACCAGTCTATCACATGGAGACATGTGGAGACAGACAGGTAACCAGTCTATCACAGGGAGACATGTAGAGACAGACAGGTAACCAGTCTATCACAGGGAGACATGTAGAGACCGACAGGTAACCAGTCTATCACAGGGGGACATGTAGAGACAGACAGGTAACCAGTCTATCATAGGGCTGACATGTAGAGACAGACAGGTGACCAGTCTATCACAGGGCTGACATGTAGAGACAGACATGTAACCAGTCTATCACAGGGAGACATGTAGAGACAGACAGGTAACCAGTCTATCACAGGGAGACATGTAGAGACAGACAGGTAACCAGTCTATCACAGGGCTGACATGTAGAGACAGACAGGCAACCAGTCTATCACAGGGCTGACATGTAGAGACAGACAGGTAACCAGTCTATCACAGGGGGACATGTAGAGACAGACAGGTAACCAGTCTATCACAGGGAGACATGTAGAGACAGACAGGTAACCAGTCTATCACAGGGAGACATGTAGAGACAGACAGGTAACCAGTCTATCACGGGGCCGACATGTAGAGACAGACAGGTAACCAGTCTATCACAGGGAGACATGTAGAGACAGACAGGTAACCAGTCTATCACAGGGGGACATGTAGAGACAGACAGTTAACCAGTCTATCACAGGGAGACATGTAGAGACAGACAGGTAACCAGTCTATCACATGGAGACATGTAGAGACAGACAGGTAACCAGTCTATCACAGGGGGACATGTAGAGACAGACAGGTAACCAGTCTATCACAGGGAGACATGTAGAGACAGACAGGTAACCAGTCTATCACAGGGAGACATGTAGAGACAGACAGGTAACCAGTCTATCACAGGGGGACATGTAGAGACAGACAGTTAACCAGTCTATCACAGGGAGACATGTAGAGACAGACAGGTAACCAGTCTATCACATGGAGACATGTAGAGACAGACAGGTAACCAGTCTATCACAGGGGGACATGTAGAGACAGACAGGTAACCAGTCTATCACAGGGAGACATGTAGAGACAGACAGGTAACCAGTCTATCACATGGAGACATGTAGAGACAGACAGGTAACCAGTCTATCACAGGGGGACATGTAGAGACAGACAGGTAACCAGTCTATCACAGGGAGACATGTAGAGACAGACAGGTAACCAGTCTATCACAGGGAGACATGTAGAGACAGACAGGTAACCAGTCTATCACAGGGGGACATGTAGAGACAGACAGTTAACCAGTCTATCACAGGGAGACATGTAGAGACAGACAGGTAACCAGTCTATCACATGGAGACATGTAGAGACAGACAGGTAACCAGTCTATCACAGGGGGACATGTAGAGACAGACAGGTAACCAGTCTATCACAGGGAGACATGTAGAGACAGACAGGTAACCAGTCTATGACAGGGAGACATGGAGAGACAGACAGGTAACCAGTCTATCACAGGGAGACATGTAAAGACAGACAGGTAACCAGTCTATCACAGGGAGACATGTAGAGACAGACAGGTGACCAGTCTATCACAGGGAGACATGTAGAGACAGACAGGTAACCAGTCTATCACAGGGGGACATGTAGAGACAGACAGGTAACCAGTCTATCACAGGGAGACATGTAGAGACAGACAGGTAACCAGTCTATCACAGGGAGACATGTAGAGACCGACGGTTACCAGTCTTTCACAGGGGGACATGTAGAGACAGACAGGTAACCAGTCTATCACAGGAGACATGTAGAGACAGACAGGTAACCAGTCTATCACAGGGAGACATGTAGAGACAGACAGGTAACCAGTCTATCACAGGGAGACATGTAGAGACAGACAGGTAACCAGTCTATCACAGGGAGACATGTAGAGACAGACAGGTAACCAGTCTATCACAGGGCTGACATGTAGAGACAGACAGGCAACCAGTCTATCACAGGGCTGACATGTAGAGACAGACAGGTAACCAGTCTATCACAGGGCCGACATGTAGAGACAGACAGGTAACCAGTCTATCACAGGGAGACATGTAGAGACAGACAGGTAACCAGTCTATCACAGGGAGACATGTAGAGACAGACAGGTAACCAGTCTATCACAGGGAGACATGTAGAGACAGACAGGTAACCAGTCTATCACAGGGAGACATGTAAAGACAGACAGGTAACCAGTCTATCACAGGGAGACATGTAGAGACAGACAGGTGACCAGTCTATCACAGGGAGACATGTAGAGACAGACAGGTAACCAGTCTATCACAGGGAGACATGTAGAGACAGACAGGTAACCAGTCTATCACAGGGAGACATGTACAGACAGACAGGTAACCAGTGTATCACAGGGCTGACATGTAGAGACAGACAGGTAACCAGTCTATCACAGGGCTGACATGTAGAGACAGACAGGTAACCAGTCTATCAAAGGGCTGACATGTAGAGACAGACAGGTAACCAGTCTATCACATGGAGACATGTGGAGACAGACAGGTAACCAGTCTATCACAGGGAGACATGTAGAGACAGACAGGTAACCAGTCTATCACAGGGAGACATGTAGAGACCGACAGGTAACCAGTCTATCACAGGGGGACATGTAGAGACAGACAGGTAACCAGTCTATCACAGGGCTGACATGTAGAGACAGACAGGTAACCAGTCTATCATAGGGCTGACATGTAGAGACAGACAGGTGACCAGTCTATCACAGGGCTGACATGTAGAGACAGACAGGTAACCAGTCTATCACAGGGAGACATGTACAGACAGACAGGTAACCAGTCTATCACAGGGCTGACATGTAGAGACAGACAGGTAACCAGTCTATCACAGGGCTGACATGTAGAGACAGACAGGTAACCAGTCTATCATAGGGCTGACATGTAGAGACAGACAGGTAACCAGTCTATCACATGGAGACATGTGGAGACAGACAGGTAACCAGTCTATCACAGGGAGACATGTAGAGACAGACAGGTAACCAGTCTATCACAGGGAGACATGTAGAGACCGACAGGTAACCAGTCTATCACAGGGGGACATGTAGAGACAGACAGGTAACCAGTCTATCATAGGGCTGACATGTAGAGACAGACAGGTGACCAGTCTATCACAGGGCTGACATGTAGAGACAGACAGGTAACCAGTCTATCACAGGGAGACATGTAGAGACAGACAGGTAACCAGTCTATCACAGGGAGACATGTAGAGACAGACAGGTAACCAGTCTATCACAGGGCTGACATGTAGAGACAGACAGGCAACCAGTCTATCACAGGGCTGACATGTAGAGACAGACAGGTAACCAGTCTATCACAGGGGGACATGTAGAGACAGACAGGTAACCAGTCTATCACAGGGAGACATGTAGAGACAGACAGGTAACCAGTCTATCACAGGGAGACATGTAGAGACAGACAGGTAACCAGTCTATCACGGGGCCGACATGTAGAGACAGACAGGTAACCAGTCTATCACAGGGAGACATGTAGAGACAGACAGGTAACCAGTCTATCACAGGGGGACATGTAGAGACAGACAGTTAACCAGTCTATCACAGGGAGACATGTAGAGACAGACAGGTAACCAGTCTATCACATGGAGACATGTAGAGACAGACAGGTAACCAGTCTATCACAGGGGGACATGTAGAGACAGACAGGTAACCAGTCTATCACAGGGAGACATGTAGAGACAGACAGGTAACCAGTCTATCACAGGGAGACATGTAGAGACAGACAGGTAACCAGTCTATCACAGGGGGACATGTAGAGACAGACAGTTAACCAGTCTATCACAGGGAGACATGTAGAGACAGACAGGTAACCAGTCTATCACATGGAGACATGTAGAGACAGACAGGTAACCAGTCTATCACAGGGGGACATGTAGAGACAGACAGGTAACCAGTCTATCACAGGGAGACATGTAGAGACAGACAGGTAACCAGTCTATCACAGGGAGACATGGAGAGACAGACAGGTAACCAGTCTATCACAGGGAGACATGTAAAGACAGACAGGTAACCAGTCTATCACAGGGAGACATGTAGAGACAGACAGGTGACCAGTCTATCACAGGGAGACATGTAGAGACAGACAGGTAACCAGTCTATCACAGGGGGACATGTAGAGACAGACAGGTAACCAGTCTATCACAGGGAGACATGTAGAGACAGACAGGTAACCAGTCTATCACAGGGAGACATGTAGAGACCGACAGGTAACCAGTCTTTCACAGGGGGACATGTAGAGACAGACAGGTAACCAGTCTATCACAGGAGACATGTAGAGACAGACAGGTAACCAGTCTATCACAGGGAGACATGTAGAGACAGACAGGTAACCAGTCTATCATGGGGCCGACATTTAGAGACAGACAGGTAACCAGTCTATCACAGGGAGACATGTAGAGACAGACAGGTAACCAGTCTATCACAGGGCTGACATGTAGAGACAGACAGGTGACCAGTCTATCACAGGGCTGACATGTAGAGAGAGACAGGTGACCAGTCTATCACAGGGCTGACATGTAGAGACAGACAGGTAACCAGTCTATCACAGGGAGACATGTAGAGACAGACAGGTAACCAGTCTATCACAGGGAGACATGTAGAGACAGACAGGTAACCAGTCTATCACAGGGCTGACATGTAGAGACAGACAGGCAACCAGTCTATCACAGGGCTGACATGTAGAGACAGACAGGTAACCAGTCTATCACAGGGCCGACATGTAGAGACAGACAGGTAACCAGTCTATCACAGGGAGACATGTAGAGACAGACAGGTAACCAGTCTATCACAGGGAGACATGTAGAGACAGACAGGTAACCAGTCTATCACAGGGAGACATGTAGAGACAGACAGGTAACCAGTCTATCACAGGGAGACATGTAAAGACAGACAGGTAACCAGTCTATCACAGGGAGACATGTAGAGACAGACAGGTGACCAGTCTATCACAGGGAGACATGTAGAGACAGACAGGTAACCAGTCTATCACAGGGAGACATGTAGAGACAGACAGGTAACCAGTCTATCACAGGGAGACATGTACAGACAGACAGGTAACCAGTGTATCACAGGGCTGACATGTAGAGACAGACAGGTAACCAGTCTATCACAGGGCTGACATGTAGAGACAGACAGGTAACCAGTCTATCAAAGGGCTGACATGTAGAGACAGACAGGTAACCAGTCTATCACATGGAGACATGTGGAGACAGACAGGTAACCAGTCTATCACAGGGAGACATGTAGAGACAGACAGGTAACCAGTCTATCACAGGGAGACATGTAGAGACCGACAGGTAACCAGTCTATCACAGGGGGACATGTAGAGACAGACAGGTAACCAGTCTATCACAGGGCTGACATGTAGAGACAGACAGGTAACCAGTCTATCATAGGGCTGACATGTAGAGACAGACAGGTGACCAGTCTATCACAGGGCTGACATGTAGAGACAGACAGGTAACCAGTCTATCACAGGGAGACATGTACAGACAGACAGGTAACCAGTCTATCACAGGGCTGACATGTAGAGACAGACAGGTAACCAGTCTATCACAGGGCTGACATGTAGAGACAGACAGGTAACCAGTCTATCATAGGGCTGACATGTAGAGACAGACAGGTAACCAGTCTATCACATGGAGACATGTGGAGACAGACAGGTAACCAGTCTATCACAGGGAGACATGTAGAGACAGACAGGTAACCAGTCTATCACAGGGAGACATGTAGAGACCGACAGGTAACCAGTCTATCACAGGGGGACATGTAGAGACAGACAGGTAACCAGTCTATCATAGGGCTGACATGTAGAGACAGACAGGTGACCAGTCTATCACAGGGCTGACATGTAGAGACAGACAGGTAACCAGTCTATCACAGGGAGACATGTAGAGACAGACAGGTAACCAGTCTATCACAGGGAGACATGTAGAGACAGACAGGTAACCAGTCTATCACAGGGCTGACATGTAGAGACAGACAGGCAACCAGTCTATCACAGGGCTGACATGTAGAGACAGACAGGTAACCAGTCTATCACAGGGCCGACATGTAGAGACAGACAGGTAACCAGTCTATCACAGGGAGACATGTAGAGACAGACAGGTAACCAGTCTATCACAGGGAGACATGTAGAGACAGACAGGTAACCAGTCTATCATGGGGCACAACATGTAGAGACAGACAGGTAACCAGTCTATCACAGGGAGACATGCAGAGACCGACAGGTAACCAGTCTATCACAGGGGGACATGTAGAGACAGACAGGTAACCAGTCTATCATAGGGCTGACATGTAGAGACAGACAGGTAACCAGTCTATCACAGGGAGACATGTAGAGACAGACAGGTAACCAGTCTATCACAGGGAGACATGTAGAGACCGACAGGTAACCAGTCTTTCACAGGGGGACATGTAGAGACAGACAGGTAACCAGTCTATCACAGGAGACATGTAGAGACAGACAGGTAACCAGTCTATCACAGGGAGACATGTAGAGACAGACAGGTAACCAGTCTATCACGGGGCCGACATTTAGAGACAGACAGGTAACCAGTCTATCACAGGGAGACATGTAGAGACAGACAGGTAACCAGTCTATCACAGGGCTGACATGTAGAGACAGACAGGTGACCAGTCTATCACAGGGCTGACATGTAGAGAGAGACAGGTGACCAGTCTATCACAGGGCTGACATGTAGAGACAGACAGGTAACCAGTCTATCACAGGGAGACATGTAGAGACAGACAGGTAACCAGTCTATCACAGGGAGACATGTAGAGACAGACAGGTAACCAGTCTATCACAGGGCTGACATGTAGAGACAGACAGGCAACCAGTCTATCACAGGGCTGACATGTAGAGACAGACAGGTAACCAGTCTATCACAGGGCCGACATGTAGAGACAGACAGGTAACCAGTCTATCACAGGGAGACATGTAGAGACAGACAGGTAACCAGTCTATCACAGGGAGACATGTAGAGACAGACAGGTAACCAGTCTATCACAGGGAGACATGTAGAGACAGACAGGTAACCAGTCTATCACAGGGAGACATGTAAAGACAGACAGGTAACCAGTCTATCACAGGGAGACATGTAGAGACAGACAGGTGACCAGTCTATCACAGGGAGACATGTAGAGACAGACAGGTAACCAGTCTATCACAGGGAGACATGTAGAGACAGACAGGTAACCAGTCTATCACAGGGAGACATGTACAGACAGACAGGTAACCAGTCTATCACAGGGCTGACATGTAGAGACAGACAGGTAACCAGTCTATCACAGGGCTGACATGTAGAGACAGACAGGTAACCAGTCTATCAAAGGGCTGACATGTAGAGACAGACAGGTAACCAGTCTATCACATGGAGACATGTGGAGACAGACAGGTAACCAGTCTATCACAGGGAGACATGTAGAGACAGACAGGTAACCAGTCTATCACAGGGAGACATGTAGAGACAGACAGGTAACCAGTCTATCACGGGGCCGACATTTAGAGACAGACAGGTAACCAGTCTATCACAGGGAGACATGTAGAGACAGACAGGTAACCAGTCTATCACAGGGAGACATGTACAGACAGACAGGTAACCAGTCTATCACAGGGCTGACATGTAGAGACAGACAGGTAACCAGTCTATCACAGGGCTGACATGTAGAGACAGACAGGTAACCAGTCTATCATAGGGCTGACATGTAGAGACAGACAGGTAACCAGTCTATCACATGGAGACATGTGGAGACAGACAGGTAACCAGTCTATCACAGGGAGACATGTAGAGACAGACAGGTAACCAGTCTATCATGGGGAGCAACATGTAGAGACAGACAGGTAACCAGTCTATCACAGGGAGACATGCAGAGACCGACAGGTAACCAGTCTATCACAGGGGGACATGTAGAGACAGACAGGTAACCAGTCTATCATAGGGCTGACATGTAGAGACAGACAGGTAACCAGTCTATCACAGGGAGACATGTAGAGACAGACAGGTAACCAGTCTATCACAGGGAGACATGTAGAGACCGACAGGTAACCAGTCTTTCACAGGGGGACATGTAGAGACAGACAGGTAACCAGTCTATCACAGGAGACATGTAGAGACAGACAGGTAACCAGTCTATCACAGGGAGACATGTAGAGACAGACAGGTAACCAGTCTATCACGGGGCCGACATTTAGAGACAGACAGGTAACCAGTCTATCACAGGGAGACATGTAGAGACAGACAGGTAACCAGTCTATCACAGGGCTGACATGTAGAGACAGACAGGTGACCAGTCTATCACAGGGCTGACATGTAGAGAGAGACAGGTGACCAGTCTATCACAGGGCTGACATGTAGAGACAGACAGGTAACCAGTCTATCACAGGGAGACATGTAGAGACAGACAGGTAACCAGTCTATCACAGGGAGACATGTAGAGACAGACAGGTAACTAGTCTATCACAGGGCTGACATGTAGAGACAGACAGGCAACCAGTCTATCACAGGGCTGACATGTAGAGACAGACAGGTAACCAGTCTATCACAGGGCCGACATGTAGAGACAGACAGGTAACCAGTCTATCACAGGGAGACATGTAGAGACAGACAGGTAACCAGTCTATCACAGGGAGACATGTAGAGACAGACAGGTAACCAGTCTATCACAGGGAGACATGTAGAGACAGACAGGTAACCAGTCTATCACAGGGAGACATGTAAAGACAGACAGGTAACCAGTCTATCACAGGGAGACATGTAGAGACAGACAGGTGACCAGTCTATCACAGGGAGACATGTAGAGACAGACAGGTAACCAGTCTATCACAGGGAGACATGTAGAGACAGACAGGTAACCAGTCTATCACAGGGAGACATGTACAGACAGACAGGTAACCAGTCTATCACAGGGCTGACATGTAGAGACAGACAGGTAACCAGTCTATCACAGGGCTGACATGTAGAGACAGACAGGTAACCAGTCTATCAAAGGGCTGACATGTAGAGACAGACAGGTAACCAGTCTATCACATGGAGACATGTGGAGACAGACAGGTAACCAGTCTATCACAGGGAGACATGTAGAGACAGACAGGTAACCAGTCTATCACAGGGAGACATGTAGAGACCGACAGGTAACCAGTCTATCACAGGGGGACATGTAGAGACAGACAGGTAACCAGTCTATCACAGGGCTGACATGTAGAGACAGACAGGTAACCAGTCTATCATAGGGCTGACATGTAGAGACAGACAGGTGACCAGTCTATCACAGGGCTGACATGTAGAGACAGACAGGTAACCAGTCTATCACAGGGAGACATGTACAGACAGACAGGTAACCAGTCTATCACAGGGCTGACATGTAGAGACAGACAGGTAACCAGTCTATCACAGGGCTGACATGTAGAGACAGACAGGTAACCAGTCTATCATAGGGCTGACATGTAGAGACAGACAGGTAACCAGTCTATCACATGGAGACATGTGGAGACAGACAGGTAACCAGTCTATCACAGGGAGACATGTAGAGACAGACAGGTAACCAGTCTATCACAGGGAGACATGTAGAGACCGACAGGTAACCAGTCTATCACAGGGGGACATGTAGAGACAGACAGGTAACCAGTCTATCATAGGGCTGACATGTAGAGACAGACAGGTGACCAGTCTATCACAGGGCTGACATGTAGAGACAGACAGGTAACCAGTCTATCACAGGGAGACATGTAGAGACAGACAGGTAACCAGTCTATCACAGGGAGACATGTAGAGACAGACAGGTAACCAGTCTATCACAGGGCTGACATGTAGAGACAGACAGGCAACCAGTCTATCACAGGGCTGACATGTAGAGACAGACAGGTAACCAGTCTATCACAGGGCCGACATGTAGAGACAGACAGGTAACCAGTCTATCACAGGGAGACATGTAGAGACAGACAGGTAACCAGTCTATCACAGGGAGACATGTAGAGACAGACAGGTAACCAGTCTATCATGGGGCACAACATGTAGAGACAGACAGGTAACCAGTCTATCACAGGGAGACATGCAGAGACCGACAGGTAACCAGTCTATCACAGGGGGACATGTAGAGACAGACAGGTAACCAGTCTATCATAGGGCTGACATGTAGAGACAGACAGGTGACCAGTCTATCACAGGGCTGACATGTAGAGACAGACAGGTAACCAGTCTATCACAGGGAGACATGTAGAGACCGACAGGTAACCAGTCTTTCACAGGGGGACATGTAGAGACAGACAGGTAACCAGTCTATCACAGGAGACATGTAGAGACAGACAGGTAACCAGTCTATCACAGGGAGACATGTAGAGACAGACAGGTAACCAGTCTATCACGGGGCCGACATTTAGAGACAGACAGGTAACCAGTCTATCACAGGGAGACATGTAGAGACAGACAGGTAACCAGTCTATCACAGGGCTGACATGTAGAGACAGACAGGTGACCAGTCTATCACAGGGCTGACATGTAGAGAGAGACAGGTGACCAGTCTATCACAGGGCTGACATGTAGAGACAGACAGGTAACCAGTCTATCACAGGGAGACATGTAGAGACAGACAGGTAACCAGTCTATCACAGGGAGACATGTAGAGACAGACAGGTAACCAGTCTATCACAGGGCTGACATGTAGAGACAGACAGGCAACCAGTCTATCACAGGGCTGACATGTAGAGACAGACAGGTAACCAGTCTATCACAGGGCCGACATGTAGAGACAGACAGGTAACCAGTCTATCACAGGGAGACATGTAGAGACAGACAGGTAACCAGTCTATCACAGGGAGACATGTAGAGACAGACAGGTAACCAGTCTATCACAGGGAGACATGTAGAGACAGACAGGTAACCAGTCTATCACAGGGAGACATGTAAAGACAGACAGGTAACCAGTCTATCACAGGGAGACATGTAGAGACAGACAGGTGACCAGTCTATCACAGGGAGACATGTAGAGACAGACAGGTAACCAGTCTATCACAGGGAGACATGTAGAGACAGACAGGTAACCAGTCTATCACAGGGAGACATGTACAGACAGACAGGTAACCAGTCTATCACAGGGCTGACATGTAGAGACAGACAGGTAACCAGTCTATCACAGGGCTGACATGTAGAGACAGACAGGTAACCAGTCTATCAAAGGGCTGACATGTAGAGACAGACAGGTAACCAGTCTATCACATGGAGACATGTGGAGACAGACAGGTAACCAGTCTATCACAGGGAGACATGTAGAGACAGACAGGTAACCAGTCTATCACAGGGAGACATGTAGAGACAGACAGGTAACCAGTCTATCACGGGGCCGACATTTAGAGACAGACAGGTAACCAGTCTATCACAGGGAGACATGTAGAGACAGACAGGTAACCAGTCTATCACAGGGAGACATGTACAGACAGACAGGTAACCAGTCTATCACAGGGCTGACATGTAGAGACAGACAGGTAACCAGTCTATCACAGGGCTGACATGTAGAGACAGACAGGTAACCAGTCTATCATAGGGCTGACATGTAGAGACAGACAGGTAACCAGTCTATCACATGGAGACATGTGGAGACAGACAGGTAACCAGTCTATCACAGGGAGACATGTAGAGACAGACAGGTAACCAGTCTATCATGGGGCACAACATGTAGAGACAGACAGGTAACCAGTCTATCACAGGGAGACATGCAGAGACCGACAGGTAACCAGTCTATCACAGGGAGACATGTAGAGACAGACAGGTAACCAGTCTATCATAGGGCTGACATGTAGAGACAGACAGGTAACCAGTCTATCACAGGGAGACATGTAGAGACAGACAGGTAACCAGTCTATCACAGGGAGACATGTAGAGACCGACAGGTAACCAGTCTTTCACAGGGGGACATGTAGAGACAGACAGGTAACCAGTCTATCACAGGAGACATGTAGAGACAGACAGGTAACCAGTCTATCACAGGGAGACATGTAGAGACCGACAGGTAACCAGTCTATCACAGGGGGACATGTAGAGACAGACAGGTAACCAGTCTATCACAGGGCTGACATGTAGAGACAGACAGGTAACCAGTCTATCATAGGGCTGACATGTAGAGACAGACAGGTGACCAGTCTATCACAGGGCTGACATGTAGAGACAGACAGGTAACCAGTCTATCACAGGGAGACATGTACAGACAGACAGGTAACCAGTCTATCACAGGGCTGACATGTAGAGACAGACAGGTAACCAGTCTATCACAGGGCTGACATGTAGAGACAGACAGGTAACCAGTCTATCATAGGGCTGACATGTAGAGACAGACAGGTAACCAGTCTATCACATGGAGACATGTGGAGACAGACAGGTAACCAGTCTATCACAGGGAGACATGTAGAGACAGACAGGTAACCAGTCTATCACAGGGAGACATGTAGAGACCGACAGGTAACCAGTCTATCACAGGGGGACATGTAGAGACAGACAGGTAACCAGTCTATCATAGGGCTGACATGTAGAGACAGACAGGTGACCAGTCTATCACAGGGCTGACATGTAGAGACAGACAGGTAACCAGTCTATCACAGGGAGACATGTAGAGACAGACAGGTAACCAGTCTATCACAGGGAGACATGTAGAGACAGACAGGTAACCAGTCTATCACAGGGCTGACATGTAGAGACAGACAGGCAACCAGTCTATCACAGGGCTGACATGTAGAGACAGACAGGTAACCAGTCTATCACAGGGCCGACATGTAGAGACAGACAGGTAACCAGTCTATCACAGGGAGACATGTAGAGACAGACAGGTAACCAGTCTATCACAGGGAGACATGTAGAGACAGACAGGTAACCAGTCTATCATGGGGCACAACATGTAGAGACAGACAGGTAACCAGTCTATCACAGGGAGACATGCAGAGACCGACAGGTAACCAGTCTATCACAGGGGGACATGTAGAGACAGACAGGTAACCAGTCTATCATAGGGCTGACATGTAGAGACAGACAGGTGACCAGTCTATCACAGGGCTGACATGTAGAGACAGACAGGTAACCAGTCTATCACAGGGAGACATGTAGAGACCGACAGGTAACCAGTCTTTCACAGGGGGACATGTAGAGACAGACAGGTAACCAGTCTATCACAGGAGACATGTAGAGACAGACAGGTAACCAGTCTATCACAGGGAGACATGTAGAGACAGACAGGTAACCAGTCTATCACGGGGCCGACATTTAGAGACAGACAGGTAACCAGTCTATCACAGGGAGACATGTAGAGACAGACAGGTAACCAGTCTATCACAGGGCTGACATGTAGAGACAGACAGGTGACCAGTCTATCACAGGGCTGACATGTAGAGAGAGACAGGTGACCAGTCTATCACAGGGCTGACATGTAGAGACAGACAGGTAACCAGTCTATCACAGGGAGACATGTAGAGACAGACAGGTAACCAGTCTATCACAGGGAGACATGTAGAGACAGACAGGTAACCAGTCTATCACAGGGCTGACATGTAGAGACAGACAGGCAACCAGTCTATCACAGGGCTGACATGTAGAGACAGACAGGTAACCAGTCTATCACAGGGCCGACATGTAGAGACAGACAGGTAACCAGTCTATCACAGGGAGACATGTAGAGACAGACAGGTAACCAGTCTATCACAGGGAGACATGTAGAGACAGACAGGTAACCAGTCTATCACAGGGAGACATGTAGAGACAGACAGGTAACCAGTCTATCACAGGGAGACATGTAAAGACAGACAGGTAACCAGTCTATCACAGGGAGACATGTAGAGACAGACAGGTGACCAGTCTATCACAGGGAGACATGTAGAGACAGACAGGTAACCAGTCTATCACAGGGAGACATGTAGAGACAGACAGGTAACCAGTCTATCACAGGGAGACATGTAGAGACAGACAGGTAACCAGTCTATCACAGGGAGACATGTAGAGACAGACAGGTAACCAGTCTATCACAGGGAGACATGTACAGACAGACAGGTAACCAGTCTATCACAGGGCTGACATGTAGAGACAGACAGGTAACCAGTCTATCACAGGGCTGACATGTAGAGACAGACAGGTAACCAGTCTATCAAAGGGCTGACATGTAGAGACAGACAGGTAACCAGTCTATCACATGGAGACATGTGGAGACAGACAGGTAACCAGTCTATCACAGGGAGACATGTAGAGACAGACAGGTAACCAGTCTATCACAGGGAGACATGTAGAGACAGACAGGTAACCAGTCTATCACGGGGCCGACATTTAGAGACAGACAGGTAACCAGTCTATCACAGGGAGACATGTAGAGACAGACAGGTAACCAGTCTATCACAGGGAGACATGTACAGACAGACAGGTAACCAGTCTATCACAGGGCTGACATGTAGAGACAGACAGGTAACCAGTCTATCACAGGGCTGACATGTAGAGACAGACAGGTAACCAGTCTATCATAGGGCTGACATGTAGAGACAGACAGGTAACCAGTCTATCACATGGAGACATGTGGAGACAGACAGGTAACCAGTCTATCACAGGGAGACATGTAGAGACAGACAGGTAACCAGTCTATCATGGGGCACAACATGTAGAGACAGACAGGTAACCAGTCTATCACAGGGAGACATGCAGAGACCGACAGGTAACCAGTCTATCACAGGGAGACATGTAGAGACAGACAGGTAACCAGTCTATCATAGGGCTGACATGTAGAGACAGACAGGTAACCAGTCTATCACAGGGAGACATGTAGAGACAGACAGGTAACCAGTCTATCACAGGGAGACATGTAGAGACCGACAGGTAACCAGTCTTTCACAGGGGGACATGTAGAGACAGACAGGTAACCAGTCTATCACAGGAGACATGTAGAGACAGACAGGTAACCAGTCTATCACAGGGAGACATGTAGAGACCGACAGGTAACCAGTCTATCACAGGGGGACATGTAGAGACAGACAGGTAACCAGTCTATCACAGGGCTGACATGTAGAGACAGACAGGTAACCAGTCTATCATAGGGCTGACATGTAGAGACAGACAGGTGACCAGTCTATCACAGGGCTGACATGTAGAGACAGACAGGTAACCAGTCTATCACAGGGAGACATGTACAGACAGACAGGTAACCAGTCTATCACAGGGCTGACATGTAGAGACAGACAGGTAACCAGTCTATCACAGGGCTGACATGTAGAGACAGACAGGTAACCAGTCTATCATAGGGCTGACATGTAGAGACAGACAGGTAACCAGTCTATCACATGGAGACATGTGGAGACAGACAGGTAACCAGTCTATCACAGGGAGACATGTAGAGACAGACAGGTAACCAGTCTATCACAGGGAGACATGTAGAGACCGACAGGTAACCAGTCTATCACAGGGGGACATGTAGAGACAGACAGGTAACCAGTCTATCATAGGGCTGACATGTAGAGACAGACAGGTGACCAGTCTATCACAGGGCTGACATGTAGAGACAGACAGGTAACCAGTCTATCACAGGGAGACATGTAGAGACAGACAGGTAACCAGTCTATCACAGGGAGACATGTAGAGACAGACAGGTAACCAGTCTATCACAGGGCTGACATGTAGAGACAGACAGGCAACCAGTCTATCACAGGGCTGACATGTAGAGACAGACAGGTAACCAGTCTATCACAGGGCCGACATGTAGAGACAGACAGGTAACCAGTCTATCACAGGGAGACATGTAGAGACAGACAGGTAACCAGTCTATCACAGGGAGACATGTAGAGACAGACAGGTAACCAGTCTATCATGGGGCACAACATGTAGAGACAGACAGGTAACCAGTCTATCACAGGGAGACATGCAGAGACCGACAGGTAACCAGTCTATCACAGGGGGACATGTAGAGACAGACAGGTAACCAGTCTATCATAGGGCTGACATGTAGAGACAGACAGGTGACCAGTCTATCACAGGGCTGACATGTAGAGACAGACAGGTAACCAGTCTATCACAGGGAGACATGTAGAGACCGACAGGTAACCAGTCTTTCACAGGGGGACATGTAGAGACAGACAGGTAACCAGTCTATCACAGGAGACATGTAGAGACAGACAGGTAACCAGTCTATCACAGGGAGACATGTAGAGACAGACAGGTAACCAGTCTATCACGGGGCCGACATTTAGAGACAGACAGGTAACCAGTCTATCACAGGGAGACATGTAGAGACAGACAGGTAACCAGTCTATCACAGGGCTGACATGTAGAGACAGACAGGTGACCAGTCTATCACAGGGCTGACATGTAGAGAGAGACAGGTGACCAGTCTATCACAGGGCTGACATGTAGAGACAGACAGGTAACCAGTCTATCACAGGGAGACATGTAGAGACAGACAGGTAACCAGTCTATCACAGGGAGACATGTAGAGACAGACAGGTAACCAGTCTATCACAGGGCTGACATGTAGAGACAGACAGGCAACCAGTCTATCACAGGGCTGACATGTAGAGACAGACAGGTAACCAGTCTATCACAGGGCCGACATGTAGAGACAGACAGGTAACCAGTCTATCACAGGGAGACATGTAGAGACAGACAGGTAACCAGTCTATCACAGGGAGACATGTAGAGACAGACAGGTAACCAGTCTATCACAGGGAGACATGTAGAGACAGACAGGTAACCAGTCTATCACAGGGAGACATGTAAAGACAGACAGGTAACCAGTCTATCACAGGGAGACATGTAGAGACAGACAGGTGACCAGTCTATCACAGGGAGACATGTAGAGACAGACAGGTAACCAGTCTATCACAGGGAGACATGTAGAGACAGACAGGTAACCAGTCTATCACAGGGAGACATGTACAGACAGACAGGTAACCAGTCTATCACAGGGCTGACATGTAGAGACAGACAGGTAACCAGTCTATCACAGGGCTGACATGTAGAGACAGACAGGTAACCAGTCTATCAAAGGGCTGACATGTAGAGACAGACAGGTAACCAGTCTATCACATGGAGACATGTGGAGACAGACAGGTAACCAGTCTATCACAGGGAGACATGTAGAGACAGACAGGTAACCAGTCTATCACAGGGAGACATGTAGAGACAGACAGGTAACCAGTCTATCACGGGGCCGACATTTAGAGACAGACAGGTAACCAGTCTATCACAGGGAGACATGTAGAGACAGACAGGTAACCAGTCTATCACAGGGAGACATGTACAGACAGACAGGTAACCAGTCTATCACAGGGCTGACATGTAGAGACAGACAGGTAACCAGTCTATCACAGGGCTGACATGTAGAGACAGACAGGTAACCAGTCTATCATAGGGCTGACATGTAGAGACAGACAGGTAACCAGTCTATCACATGGAGACATGTGGAGACAGACAGGTAACCAGTCTATCACAGGGAGACATGTAGAGACAGACAGGTAACCAGTCTATCATGGGGCACAACATGTAGAGACAGACAGGTAACCAGTCTATCACAGGGAGACATGCAGAGACCGACAGGTAACCAGTCTATCACAGGGAGACATGTAGAGACAGACAGGTAACCAGTCTATCATAGGGCTGACATGTAGAGACAGACAGGTAACCAGTCTATCACAGGGAGACATGTAGAGACAGACAGGTAACCAGTCTATCACAGGGAGACATGTAGAGACCGACAGGTAACCAGTCTTTCACAGGGGGACATGTAGAGACAGACAGGTAACCAGTCTATCACAGGAGACATGTAGAGACAGACAGGTAACCAGTCTATCACAGGGAGACATGTAGAGACAGACAGGTAACCAGTCTATCACGGGGCCGACATTTAGAGACAGACAGGTAACCAGTCTATCACAGGGAGACATGTAGAGACAGACAGGTAACCAGTCTATCACAGGGCTGACATGTAGAGACAGACAGGTGACCAGTCTATCACAGGGCTGACATGTAGAGAGAGACAGGTGACCAGTCTATCACAGGGCTGACATGTAGAGACAGACAGGTAACCAGTCTATCACAGGGAGACATGTAGAGACAGACAGGTAACCAGTCTATCACAGGGAGACATGTAGAGACAGACAGGTAACCAGTCTATCACAGGGCTGACATGTAGAGACAGACAGGCAACCAGTCTATCACAGGGCTGACATGTAGAGACAGACAGGTAACCAGTCTATCACAGGGCCGACATGTAGAGACAGACAGGTAACCAGTCTATCACAGGGAGACATGTAGAGACAGACAGGTAACCAGTCTATCACAGGGAGACATGTAGAGACAGACAGGTAACCAGTCTATCACAGGGAGACATGTAGAGACAGACAGGTAACCAGTCTATCACAGGGAGACATGTAAAGACAGACAGGTAACCAGTCTATCACAGGGAGACATGTAGAGACAGACAGGTGACCAGTCTATCACAGGGAGACATGTAGAGACAGACAGGTAACCAGTCTATCACAGGGAGACATGTAGAGACAGACAGGTAACCAGTCTATCACAGGGAGACATGTACAGACAGACAGGTAACCAGTCTATCACAGGGCTGACATGTAGAGACAGACAGGTAACCAGTCTATCACAGGGCTGACATGTAGAGACAGACAGGTAACCAGTCTATCAAAGGGCTGACATGTAGAGACAGACAGGTAACCAGTCTATCACATGGAGACATGTGGAGACAGACAGGTAACCAGTCTATCACAGGGAGACATGTAGAGACAGACAGGTAACCAGTCTATCACAGGGAGACATGTAGAGACCGACAGGTAACCAGTCTATCACAGGGGGACATGTAGAGACAGACAGGTAACCAGTCTATCACAGGGCTGACATGTAGAGACAGACAGGTAACCAGTCTATCATAGGGCTGACATGTAGAGACAGACAGGTGACCAGTCTATCACAGGGCTGACATGTAGAGACAGACAGGTAACCAGTCTATCACAGGGAGACATGTACAGACAGACAGGTAACCAGTCTATCACAGGGCTGACATGTAGAGACAGACAGGTAACCAGTCTATCACAGGGCTGACATGTAGAGACAGACAGGTAACCAGTCTATCATAGGGCTGACATGTAGAGACAGACAGGTAACCAGTCTATCACATGGAGACATGTGGAGACAGACAGGTAACCAGTCTATCACAGGGAGACATGTAGAGACAGACAGGTAACCAGTCTATCACAGGGAGACATGTAGAGACCGACAGGTAACCAGTCTATCACAGGGGGACATGTAGAGACAGACAGGTAACCAGTCTATCATAGGGCTGACATGTAGAGACAGACAGGTGACCAGTCTATCACAGGGCTGACATGTAGAGACAGACAGGTAACCAGTCTATCACAGGGAGACATGTAGAGACAGACAGGTAACCAGTCTATCACAGGGAGACATGTAGAGACAGACAGGTAACCAGTCTATCACAGGGCTGACATGTAGAGACAGACAGGCAACCAGTCTATCACAGGGCTGACATGTAGAGACAGACAGGTAACCAGTCTATCACAGGGCCGACATGTAGAGACAGACAGGTAACCAGTCTATCACAGGGAGACATGTAGAGACAGACAGGTAACCAGTCTATCACAGGGAGACATGTAGAGACAGACAGGTAACCAGTCTATCATGGGGCACAACATGTAGAGACAGACAGGTAACCAGTCTATCACAGGGAGACATGCAGAGACCGACAGGTAACCAGTCTATCACAGGGGGACATGTAGAGACAGACAGGTAACCAGTCTATCATAGGGCTGACATGTAGAGACAGACAGGTGACCAGTCTATCACAGGGCTGACATGTAGAGACAGACAGGTAACCAGTCTATCACAGGGAGACATGTAGAGACAGACAGGTAACCAGTCTATCACAGGGGGACATGTAGAGACAGACAGGTAACCAGTCTATCACAGGGAGACATGTAGAGACAGACAGCTAACCAGTCCATCACAGGGAGACATGTAGAGACAGACAGGTAACCAGTCTATCACAGGGAGACATGTAAAGACAGACAGGTAACCAGTCTATCACAGGGAGACATGTAGAGACAGACAGGTAACCAGTCTATCACAGGGAGACATGTAGAGACCGACAGGTAACCAGTCTATCACAGGGGGACATGTAGAGACAGACAGGTAACCAGTCTATCACAGGGCTGACATGTAGAGACAGACAGGTAACCAGTCTATCATAGGGCTGACATGTAGAGACAGACAGGTGACCAGTCTATCACAGGGCTGACATGTAGAGACAGACAGGTAACCAGTCTATCACAGGGAGACATGTACAGACAGACAGGTAACCAGTCTATCACAGGGCTGACATGTAGAGACAGACAGGTAACCAGTCTATCACAGGGCTGACATGTAGAGACAGACAGGTAACCAGTCTATCATAGGGCTGACATGTAGAGACAGACAGGTAACCAGTCTATCACATGGAGACATGTGGAGACAGACAGGTAACCAGTCTATCACAGGGAGACATGTAGAGACAGACAGGTAACCAGTCTATCACAGGGAGACATGTAGAGACCGACAGGTAACCAGTCTATCACAGGGGGACATGTAGAGACAGACAGGTAACCAGTCTATCATAGGGCTGACATGTAGAGACAGACAGGTGACCAGTCTATCACAGGGCTGACATGTAGAGACAGACAGGTAACCAGTCTATCACAGGGAGACATGTAGAGACAGACAGGTAACCAGTCTATCACAGGGAGACATGTAGAGACAGACAGGTAACCAGTCTATCACAGGGCTGACATGTAGAGACAGACAGGTAACCAGTCTATCACAGGGAGACATGTACAGACAGACAGGTAACCAGTCTATCACAGGGCTGACATGTAGAGACAGACAGGTAACCAGTCTATCACAGGGCTGACATGTAGAGACAGACAGGTAACCAGTCTATCATAGGGCTGACATGTAGAGACAGACAGGTAACCAGTCTATCACATGGAGACATGTGGAGACAGACAGGTAACCAGTCTATCACAGGGAGACATGTAGAGACAGACAGGTAACCAGTCTATCACAGGGAGACATGTAGAGACCGACAGGTAACCAGTCTATCACAGGGGGACATGTAGAGACAGACAGGTAACCAGTCTATCATAGGGCTGACATGTAGAGACAGACAGGTGACCAGTCTATCACAGGGCTGACATGTAGAGACAGACAGGTAACCAGTCTATCACAGGGAGACATGTAGAGACAGACAGGTAACCAGTCTATCACAGGGAGACATGTAGAGACAGACAGGTAACCAGTCTATCACAGGGCTGACATGTAGAGACAGACAGGCAACCAGTCTATCACAGGGCTGACATGTAGAGACAGACAGGTAACCAGTCTATCACAGGGCCGACATGTAGAGACAGACAGGTAACCAGTCTATCACAGGGAGACATGTAGAGACAGACAGGTAACCAGTCTATCACAGGGAGACATGTAGAGACAGACAGGTAACCAGTCTATCATGGGGCACAACATGTAGAGACAGACAGGTAACCAGTCTATCACAGGGAGACATGCAGAGACCGACAGGTAACCAGTCTATCACAGGGGGACATGTAGAGACAGACAGGTAACCAGTCTATCATAGGGCTGACATGTAGAGACAGACAGGTAACCAGTCTATCACAGGGAGACATGTAGAGACAGACAGGTAACCAGTCTATCACAGGGAGACATGTAGAGACCGACAGGTAACCAGTCTTTCACAGGGGGACATGTAGAGACAGACAGGTAACCAGTCTATCACAGGAGACATGTAGAGACAGACAGGTAACCAGTCTATCACAGGGAGACATGTAGAGACAGACAGGTAACCAGTCTATCACGGGGCCGACATTTAGAGACAGACAGGTAACCAGTCTATCACAGGGAGAGATGTAGAGACAGACAGGTAACCAGTCTATCACAGGGAGACATGTAGAGACAGACAGGTAACCAGTCTATCACAGGGAGACATGTAGAGACAGACAGGTAACCAGTCTATCACAGGGCTGACATGTAGAGACAGACAGGCAACCAGTCTATCACAGGGCTGACATGTAGAGACAGACAGGTAACCAGTCTATCACAGGGCCGACATGTAGAGACAGACAGGTAACCAGTCTATCACAGGGAGACATGTAGAGACAGACAGGTAACCAGTCTATCACAGGGAGACATGTAGAGACAGACAGGTAACCAGTCTATCACAGGGAGACATGTAGAGACAGACAGGTAACCAGTCTATCACAGGGAGACATGTAAAGACAGACAGGTAACCAGTCTATCACAGGGAGACATGTAGAGACAGACAGGTGACCAGTCTATCACAGGGAGACATGTAGAGACAGACAGGTAACCAGTCTATCACAGGGAGACATGTAGAGACAGACAGGTAACCAGTCTATCACAGGGAGACATGTACAGACAGACAGGTAACCAGTCTATCACAGGGCTGACATGTAGAGACAGACAGGTAACCAGTCTATCACAGGGCTGACATGTAGAGACAGACAGGTAACCAGTCTATCAAAGGGCTGACATGTAGAGACAGACAGGTAACCAGTCTATCACATGGAGACATGTGGAGACAGACAGGTAACCAGTCTATCACAGGGAGACATGTAGAGACAGACAGGTAACCAGTCTATCACAGGGAGACATGTAGAGACAGACAGGTAACCAGTCTATCACGGGGCCGACATTTAGAGACAGACAGGTAACCAGTCTATCACAGGGAGACATGTAGAGACAGACAGGTAACCAGTCTATCACAGGGAGACATGTACAGACAGACAGGTAACCAGTCTATCACAGGGCTGACATGTAGAGACAGACAGGTAACCAGTCTATCACAGGGCTGACATGTAGAGACAGACAGGTAACCAGTCTATCATAGGGCTGACATGTAGAGACAGACAGGTAACCAGTCTATCACATGGAGACATGTGGAGACAGACAGGTAACCAGTCTATCACAGGGAGACATGTAGAGACAGACAGGTAACCAGTCTATCATGGGGCACAACATGTAGAGACAGACAGGTAACCAGTCTATCACAGGGAGACATGCAGAGACCGACAGGTAACCAGTCTATCACAGGGGGACATGTAGAGACAGACAGGTAACCAGTCTATCATAGGGCTGACATGTAGAGACAGACAGGTAACCAGTCTATCACAGGGAGACATGTAGAGACAGACAGGTAACCAGTCTATCACAGGGAGACATGTAGAGACCGACAGGTAACCAGTCTTTCACAGGGGGACATGTAGAGACAGACAGGTAACCAGTCTATCACAGGAGACATGTAGAGACAGACAGGTAACCAGTCTATCACAGGGAGACATGTAGAGACAGACAGGTAACCAGTCTATCACGGGGCCGACATTTAGAGACAGACAGGTAACCAGTCTATCACAGGGAGACATGTAGAGACAGACAGGTAACCAGTCTATCACAGGGCTGACATGTAGAGACAGACAGGTGACCAGTCTATCACAGGGCTGACATGTAGAGAGAGACAGGTGACCAGTCTATCACAGGGCTGACATGTAGAGACAGACAGGTAACCAGTCTATCACAGGGAGACATGTAGAGACAGACAGGTAACCAGTCTATCACAGGGAGACATGTAGAGACAGACAGGTAACCAGTCTATCACAGGGCTGACATGTAGAGACAGACAGGCAACCAGTCTATCACAGGGCTGACATGTAGAGACAGACAGGTAACCAGTCTATCACAGGGCCGACATGTAGAGACAGACAGGTAACCAGTCTATCACAGGGAGACATGTAGAGACAGACAGGTAACCAGTCTATCACAGGGAGACATGTAGAGACAGACAGGTAACCAGTCTATCACAGGGAGACATGTAGAGACAGACAGGTAACCAGTCTATCACAGGGAGACATGTAAAGACAGACAGGTAACCAGTCTATCACAGGGAGACATGAAGAGACAGACAGGTGACCAGTCTATCACAGGGAGACATGTAGAGACAGACAGGTAACCAGTCTATCACAGGGAGACATGTAGAGACAGACAGGTAACCAGTCTATCACAGGGAGACATGTACAGACAGACAGGTAACCAGTCTATCACAGGGCTGACATGTAGAGACAGACAGGTAACCAGTCTATCACAGGGCTGACATGTAGAGACAGACAGGTAACCAGTCTATCAAAGGGCTGACATGTAGAGACAGACAGGTAACCAGTCTATCACATGGAGACATGTGGAGACAGACAGGTAACCAGTCTATCACAGGGAGACATGTAGAGACAGACAGGTAACCAGTCTATCACAGGGAGACATGTAGAGACCGACAGGTAACCAGTCTATCACAGGGGGACATGTAGAGACAGACAGGTAACCAGTCTATCACAGGGCTGACATGTAGAGACAGACAGGTAACCAGTCTATCATAGGGCTGACATGTAGAGACAGACAGGTGACCAGTCTATCACAGGGCTGACATGTAGAGACAGACAGGTAACCAGTCTATCACAGGGAGACATGTACAGACAGACAGGTAACCAGTCTATCACAGGGCTGACATGTAGAGACAGACAGGTAACCAGTCTATCACAGGGCTGACATGTAGAGACAGACAGGTAACCAGTCTATCATAGGGCTGACATGTAGAGACAGACAGGTAACCAGTCTATCACATGGAGACATGTGGAGACAGACAGGTAACCAGTCTATCACAGGGAGACATGTAGAGACAGACAGGTAACCAGTCTATCACAGGGAGACATGTAGAGACCGACAGGTAACCAGTCTATCACAGGGGGACATGTAGAGACAGACAGGTAACCAGTCTATCATAGGGCTGACATGTAGAGACAGACAGGTGACCAGTCTATCACAGGGCTGACATGTAGAGACAGACAGGTAACCAGTCTATCACAGGGAGACATGTAGAGACAGACAGGTAACCAGTCTATCACAGGGAGACATGTAGAGACAGACAGGTAACCAGTCTATCACAGGGCTGACATGTAGAGACAGACAGGCAACCAGTCTATCACAGGGCTGACATGTAGAGACAGACAGGTAACCAGTCTATCACAGGGCCGACATGTAGAGACAGACAGGTAACCAGTCTATCACAGGGAGACATGTAGAGACAGACAGGTAACCAGTCTATCACAGGGAGACATGTAGAGACAGACAGGTAACCAGTCTATCATGGGGCACAACATGTAGAGACAGACAGGTAACCAGTCTATCACAGGGAGACATGCAGAGACCGACAGGTAACCAGTCTATCACAGGGGGACATGTAGAGACAGACAGGTAACCAGTCTATCATAGGGCTGACATGTAGAGACAGACAGGTGACCAGTCTATCACAGGGCTGACATGTAGAGACAGACAGGTAACCAGTCTATCACAGGGAGACATGTAGAGACAGACAGGTAACCAGTCTATCACAGGGAGACATGTAGAGACAGACAGGTAACCAGTCTATCACAGGGCTGACATGTAGAGACAGACAGGCAACCAGTCTATCACAGAGCTGACATGTAGAGACAGACAGGTAACCAGTCTATCACAGGGCCGACATGTAGAGACAGACAGGTAACCAGTCTATCACAGGGAGACATGTAGAGACAGACAGGTAACCAGTCTATCACAGGGAGACATGTAGAGACAGACAGGTAACCAGTCTATCATGGGGCCGACATGTAGAGACAGACAGGTAACCAGTCTATCACAGGGAGACATGTAGAGACAGACAGGTAACCAGTCTATCACAGGGGGACATGTAGAGACAGACAGGTAACCAGTCTTTCACAGGGAGACATGTAGAGACAGACAGGTAACCAGTCTATCACAGGGAGACATGTAGAGACAGACAGGTAACCAGTCTATCACAGGGGGACATGTAGAGACAGACAGGTAACCAGTCTATCACAGGGAGACATGTAGAGACAGACAGGTAACCAGTCTATCACAGGGAGACATGTAGAGACAGACAGGTAACCAGTCTATCACAGGGAGACATGTAAAGACAGACAGGTAACCAGTCTATCACAGGGAGACAAGTAGAGACAGACAGGTGACCAGTCTATCACAGGGAGACATGTAGAGACAGACAGGTAACCAGTCTATCACAGGGAGACATGTAGAGACAGACAGGTAACCAGTCTATCACAGGGCTGACATGTAGAGACAGACAGGTAACCAGTCTATCACAGGGAGACATGTAGAGACAGACAGGTCACCAGTCTATCACAGGGAGACATGTACAGACAGACAGGTAACCAGTCTATCACAGGGCTGACATGTAGAGACAGACAGGTAACCAGTCTATCACAGGGCTGACATGTAGAGACAGACAGGTAACCAGTCTATCATAGGGCTGACATGTAGAGACAGACAGGTAACCAGTCTATCACATGGAGACATGTGGAGACAGACACGTAACCAGTCTATCACAGGGAGACATGTAGAGACAGACAGGTAACCAGTCTATCACAGGGAGACATGTAGAGACCGACAGGTAACCAGTCTATCACAGGGGGACATGTAGAGACAGACAGGTAACCAGTCTATCACATGGAGACATGTGGAGACAGACAGGTAACCAGTCTATCACAGGGCCGACATGTAGAGACAGACAGGTAACCAGTCTATCACAGGGAGACATGTAGAGACAGACAGGTAACCAGTCTATCACAGGGAGACATGTAGAGACAGACAGGTAACCAGTCTATCATGGGGCCGACATGTAGAGACAGACAGGTAACCAGTCTATCACAGGGAGACATGTAGAGACAGACAGGTAACCAGTCTATCACAGGGGGACATGTAGAGACAGACAGGTAACCAGTCTTTCACAGGGAGACATGTAGAGACAGACAGGTAACCAGTCTATCACAGGGAGACATGTAGAGACAGACAGGTAACCAGTCTATCACAGGGGGACATGTAGAGACAGACAGGTAACCAGTCTATCACAGGGAGACATGTAGAGACAGACAGGTAACCAGTCTATCACAGGGAGACATGTAGAGACAGACAGGTAACCAGTCTATCACAGGGAGACATGTAAAGACAGACAGGTAACCAGTCTATCACAGGGAGACATGTAGAGACAGACAGGTGACCAGTCTATCACAGGGAGACATGTAGAGACAGACAGGTAACCAGTCTATCACAGGGAGACATGTAGAGACAGACAGGTAACCAGTCTATCACAGGGCTGACATGTAGAGACAGACAGGTAACCAGTCTATCACAGGGAGACATGTAGAGACAGACAGGTCACCAGTCTATCACAGGGAGACATGTACAGACAGACAGGTAACCAGTCTATCACAGGGCTGACATGTAGAGACAGACAGGTAACCAGTCTATCACAGGGCTGACATGTAGAGACAGACAGGTAACCAGTCTATCATAGGGCTGACATGTAGAGACAGACAGGTAACCAGTCTATCACATGGAGACATGTGGAGACAGACACGTAACCAGTCTATCACAGGGAGACATGTAGAGACAGACAGGTAACCAGTCTATCACAGGGAGACATGTAGAGACCGACAGGTAACCAGTCTATCACAGGGGGACATGTAGAGACAGACAGGTAACCAGTCTATCACATGGAGACATGTGGAGACAGACAGGTAACCAGTCTATCACAGGGCTGACATGTAGAGACAGACAGGCAACCAGTCTATCACAGGGCTGACATGTAGAGACAGACAGGTAACCAGTCTATCACAGGGCCGACATGTAGAGACAGACAGGTAACCAGTCTATCACAGGGAGACATGTAGAGACAGACAGGTAACCAGTCTATCACAGGGAGACATGTAGAGACAGACAGGTAACCAGTCTATCATGGGGCCGACATGTAGAGACAGACAGGTAACCAGTCTATCACAGGGAGACATGTAGAGACAGACAGGTAACCAGTCTATCACAGGGGGACATGTAGAGACAGACAGGTAACCAGTCTATCACAGTAAGACATGTAGAGACAGACAGGTAACCAGTCTATCACAGGGAGACATGTAGAGACAGACAGGTAACCAGTCTATCACAGGGGGACATGTAGAGACAGACAGGTAACCAGTCTATCACAGGGAGACATGTAGAGACAGACAGGTAACCAGTCTATCACAGGGAGACATGTAGAGACAGACAGGTAACCAGTCTATCACAGGGAGACATGTAAAGACAGACAGGTAACCAGTCTATCACAGGGAGACATGTAGAGACAGACAGGTGACCAGTCTATCACAGGGAGACATGTAGAGACAGACAGGTAACCAGTCTATCACAGGGAGACATGTAGAGACAGACAGGTAACCAGTCTATCACAGGGCTGACATGTAGAGACAGACAGGTAACCAGTCTATCACAGGGAGACATGTAGAGACAGACAGGTAACCAGTCTATCACAGGGAGACATGTACAGACAGACAGGTAACCAGTCTATCACAGGGCTGACATGTAGAGACAGACAGGTAACCAGTCTATCACAGGGCTGACATGTAGAGACAGACAGGTAACCAGTCTGTCATAGGGCTGACATGTAGAGACAGACAGGTAACCAGTCTATCACATGGAGACATGTGGAGACAGACAGGTAACCAGTCTATCAGAGGGAGACATGTAGAGACAGACAGGTAACCAGTCTATCACAGGGAGACATGTAGAGAACGACAGGTAACCAGTCTATCACAGGGGGACATGTAGAGACAGACAGGTAACCAGTCTATCACAGGGAGACATGTAGAGACAGACAGGTAACCAGTCTATCACAGGGAGACATGTAGAGACAGACAGGTAACCAGTCTATCACGGGGCCGACATGTAGAGACAGACAGGTAACCAGTCTATCACATGGAGACATGTGGAGACAGACAGGTAACCAGTCTATCACAGGGAGACATGTAGAGACAGACAGGTAACCAGTCTATCACAGGGAGACATGTAGAGACCGACAGGTAACCAGTCTATCACAGGGGGACATGTAGAGACAGACAGGTAACCAGTCTATCATAGGGCTGACATGTAGAGACAGACAGGTGACCAGTCTATCACAGGGCTGACATGTAGAGACAGACAGGTAACCAGTCTATCACAGGGAGACATGTAGAGACAGACAGGTAACCAGTCTATCACAGGGAGACATGTAGAGACAGACAGGTAACCAGTCTATCACAGGGCTGACATGTAGAGACAGACAGGCAACCAGTCTATCACAGGGCTGACATGTAGAGACAGACAGGTAACCAGTCTATCACAGGGCCGACATGTAGAGACAGACAGGTAACCAGTCTATCACAGGGAGACATGTAGAGACAGACAGGTAACCAGTCTATCACAGGGAGACATGTAGAGACAGACAGGTAACCAGTCTATCATGGGGCACAACATGTAGAGACAGACAGGTAACCAGTCTATCACAGGGAGACATGCAGAGACCGACAGGTAACCAGTCTATCACAGGGGGACATGTAGAGACAGACAGGTAACCAGTCTATCATAGGGCTGACATGTAGAGACAGACAGGTGACCAGTCTATCACAGGGCTGACATGTAGAGACAGACAGGTAACCAGTCTATCACAGGGAGACATGTAGAGACAGACAGGTAACCAGTCTATCACAGGGAGACATGTAGAGACAGACAGGTAACCAGTCTATCACAGGGCTGACATGTAGAGACAGACAGGCAACCAGTCTATCACAGAGCTGACATGTAGAGACAGACAGGTAACCAGTCTATCACAGGGCCGACATGTAGAGACAGACAGGTAACCAGTCTATCACAGGGAGACATGTAGAGACAGACAGGTAACCAGTCTATCACAGGGAGACATGTAGAGACAGACAGGTAACCAGTCTATCATGGGGCCGACATGTAGAGACAGACAGGTAACCAGTCTATCACAGGGAGACATGTAGAGACAGACAGGTAACCAGTCTATCACAGGGGGACATGTAGAGACAGACAGGTAACCAGTCTTTCACAGGGAGACATGTAGAGACAGACAGGTAACCAGTCTATCACAGGGAGACATGTAGAGACAGACAGGTAACCAGTCTATCACAGGGGGACATGTAGAGACAGACAGGTAACCAGTCTATCACAGGGAGACATGTAGAGACAGACAGGTAACCAGTCTATCACAGGGAGACATGTAGAGACAGACAGGTAACCAGTCTATCACAGGGAGACATGTAAAGACAGACAGGTAACCAGTCTATCACAGGGAGACAAGTAGAGACAGACAGGTGACCAGTCTATCACAGGGAGACATGTAGAGACAGACAGGTAACCAGTCTATCACAGGGAGACATGTAGAGACAGACAGGTAACCAGTCTATCACAGGGCTGACATGTAGAGACAGACAGGTAACCAGTCTATCACAGGGAGACATGTAGAGACAGACAGGTCACCAGTCTATCACAGGGAGACATGTACAGACAGACAGGTAACCAGTCTATCACAGGGCTGACATGTAGAGACAGACAGGTAACCAGTCTATCACAGGGCTGACATGTAGAGACAGACAGGTAACCAGTCTATCATAGGGCTGACATGTAGAGACAGACAGGTAACCAGTCTATCACATGGAGACATGTGGAGACAGACACGTAACCAGTCTATCACAGGGAGACATGTAGAGACAGACAGGTAACCAGTCTATCACAGGGAGACATGTAGAGACCGACAGGTAACCAGTCTATCACAGGGGGACATGTAGAGACAGACAGGTAACCAGTCTATCACATGGAGACATGTGGAGACAGACAGGTAACCAGTCTATCACAGGGCCGACATGTAGAGACAGACAGGTAACCAGTCTATCACAGGGAGACATGTAGAGACAGACAGGTAACCAGTCTATCACAGGGAGACATGTAGAGACAGACAGGTAACCAGTCTATCATGGGGCCGACATGTAGAGACAGACAGGTAACCAGTCTATCACAGGGAGACATGTAGAGACAGACAGGTAACCAGTCTATCACAGGGGGACATGTAGAGACAGACAGGTAACCAGTCTTTCACAGGGAGACATGTAGAGACAGACAGGTAACCAGTCTATCACAGGGAGACATGTAGAGACAGACAGGTAACCAGTCTATCACAGGGGGACATGTAGAGACAGACAGGTAACCAGTCTATCACAGGGAGACATGTAGAGACAGACAGGTAACCAGTCTATCACAGGGAGACATGTAGAGACAGACAGGTAACCAGTCTATCACAGGGAGACATGTAAAGACAGACAGGTAACCAGTCTATCACAGGGAGACATGTAGAGACAGACAGGTGACCAGTCTATCACAGGGAGACATGTAGAGACAGACAGGTAACCAGTCTATCACAGGGAGACATGTAGAGACAGACAGGTAACCAGTCTATCACAGGGCTGACATGTAGAGACAGACAGGTAACCAGTCTATCACAGGGAGACATGTAGAGACAGACAGGTCACCAGTCTATCACAGGGAGACATGTACAGACAGACAGGTAACCAGTCTATCACAGGGCTGACATGTAGAGACAGACAGGTAACCAGTCTATCACAGGGCTGACATGTAGAGACAGACAGGTAACCAGTCTATCATAGGGCTGACATGTAGAGACAGACAGGTAACCAGTCTATCACATGGAGACATGTGGAGACAGACACGTAACCAGTCTATCACAGGGAGACATGTAGAGACAGACAGGTAACCAGTCTATCACAGGGAGACATGTAGAGACCGACAGGTAACCAGTCTATCACAGGGGGACATGTAGAGACAGACAGGTAACCAGTCTATCACATGGAGACATGTGGAGACAGACAGGTAACCAGTCTATCACAGGGCTGACATGTAGAGACAGACAGGCAACCAGTCTATCACAGGGCTGACATGTAGAGACAGACAGGTAACCAGTCTATCACAGGGCCGACATGTAGAGACAGACAGGTAACCAGTCTATCACAGGGAGACATGTAGAGACAGACAGGTAACCAGTCTATCACAGGGAGACATGTAGAGACAGACAGGTAACCAGTCTATCATGGGGCCGACATGTAGAGACAGACAGGTAACCAGTCTATCACAGGGAGACATGTAGAGACAGACAGGTAACCAGTCTATCACAGGGGGACATGTAGAGACAGACAGGTAACCAGTCTATCACAGTAAGACATGTAGAGACAGACAGGTAACCAGTCTATCACAGGGAGACATGTAGAGACAGACAGGTAACCAGTCTATCACAGGGGGACATGTAGAGACAGACAGGTAACCAGTCTATCACAGGGAGACATGTAGAGACAGACAGGTAACCAGTCTATCACAGGGAGACATGTAGAGACAGACAGGTAACCAGTCTATCACAGGGAGACATGTAAAGACAGACAGGTAACCAGTCTATCACAGGGAGACATGTAGAGACAGACAGGTGACCAGTCTATCACAGGGAGACATGTAGAGACAGACAGGTAACCAGTCTATCACAGGGAGACATGTAGAGACAGACAGGTAACCAGTCTATCACAGGGCTGACATGTAGAGACAGACAGGTAACCAGTCTATCACAGGGAGACATGTAGAGACAGACAGGTAACCAGTCTATCACAGGGAGACATGTACAGACAGACAGGTAACCAGTCTATCACAGGGCTGACATGTAGAGACAGACAGGTAACCAGTCTATCACAGGGCTGACATGTAGAGACAGACAGGTAACCAGTCTGTCATAGGGCTGACATGTAGAGACAGACAGGTAACCAGTCTATCACATGGAGACATGTGGAGACAGACAGGTAACCAGTCTATCAGAGGGAGACATGTAGAGACAGACAGGTAACCAGTCTATCACAGGGAGACATGTAGAGAACGACAGGTAACCAGTCTATCACAGGGGGACATGTAGAGACAGACAGGTAACCAGTCTATCACAGGGAGACATGTAGAGACAGACAGGTAACCAGTCTATCACAGGGAGACATGTAGAGACAGACAGGTAACCAGTCTATCACGGGGCCGACATGTAGAGACAGACAGGTAACCAGTCTATCACAGGGAGACATGTAGAGACAGACAGGTAACCAGTCTATCACAGGGGGACATGTAGAGACAGACAGTTAACCAGTCTATCACAGGGAGACATGTAGAGACAGACAGGTAACCAGTCTATCACATGGAGACATGTAGAGACAGACAGGTAACCAGTCTATCACAGGGGGACATGTAGAGACAGACAGGTAACCAGTCTATCACAGGGAGACATGTAGAGACAGACAGGTAACCAGTCTATCACAGGGAGACATGGAGAGACAGACAGGTAACCAGTCTATCACAGGGAGACATGTAAAGACAGACAGGTAACCAGTCTATCACAGGGAGACATGTAGAGACAGACAGGTAACCAGTCTATCACAGGGGGACATGTAGAGACAGACAGGTAACCAGTCTATCACAGGGAGACATGTAGAGACAGACAGGTAACCAGTCTATCACAGGGAGACATGTAGAGACCGACAGGTAACCAGTCTTTCACAGGGGGACATGTAGAGACAGACAGGTAACCAGTCTATCACAGGAGACATGTAGAGACAGACAGGTAACCAGTCTATCACAGGGAGACATGTAGAGACAGACAGGTAACCAGTCTATCACGGGGCCGACATTTAGAGACAGACAGGTAACCAGTCTATCACAGGGAGACATGTAGAGACAGACAGGTAACCAGTCTATCACAGGGCTGACATGTAGAGACAGACAGGTGACCAGTCTATCACAGGGCTGACATGTAGAGAGAGACAGGTGACCAGTCTATCACAGGGCTGACATGTAGAGACAGACAGGTAACCAGTCTATCACAGGGAGACATGTAGAGACAGACAGGTAACCAGTCTATCACAGGGAGACATGTAGAGACAGACAGGTAACCAGTCTATCACAGGGCTGACATGTAGAGACAGACAGGCAACCAGTCTATCACAGGGCTGACATGTAGAGACAGACAGGTAACCAGTCTATCACAGGGCCGACATGTAGAGACAGACAGGTAACCAGTCTATCACAGGGAGACATGTAGAGACAGACAGGTAACCAGTCTATCACAGGGAGACATGTAGAGACAGACAGGTAACCAGTCTATCACAGGGAGACATGTAGAGACAGACAGGTAACCAGTCTATCACAGGGAGACATGTAAAGACAGACAGGTAACCAGTCTATCACAGGGAGACATGTAGAGACAGACAGGTGACCAGTCTATCACAGGGAGACATGTAGAGACAGACAGGTAACCAGTCTATCACAGGGAGACATGTAGAGACAGACAGGTAACCAGTCTATCACAGGGAGACATGTACAGACAGACAGGTAACCAGTGTATCACAGGGCTGACATGTAGAGACAGACAGGTAACCAGTCTATCACAGGGCTGACATGTAGAGACAGACAGGTAACCAGTCTATCAAAGGGCTGACATGTAGAGACAGACAGGTAACCAGTCTATCACATGGAGACATGTGGAGACAGACAGGTAACCAGTCTATCACAGGGAGACATGTAGAGACAGACAGGTAACCAGTCTATCACAGGGAGACATGTAGAGACAGACAGGTAACCAGTCTATCACAGGGAGACATGTAGAGACCAACAGGTAACCAGTCTATCACAGGGGGACATGTAGAGACAGACAGGTAACCAGTCTATCACAGGGCTGACATGTAGAGACAGACAGGTAACCAGTCTATCATAGGGCTGACATGTAGAGACAGACAGGTGACCAGTCTATCACAGGGCTGACATGTAGAGACAGACAGGTAACCAGTCTATCACAGGGAGACATGTACAGACAGACAGGTAACCAGTCTATCACAGGGCTGACATGTAGAGACAGACAGGTAACCAGTCTATCACAGGGCTGACATGTAGAGACAGACAGGTAACCAGTCTATCATAGGGCTGACATGTAGAGACAGACAGGTAACCAGTCTATCACATGGAGACATGTGGAGACAGACAGGTAACCAGTCTATCACAGGGAGACATGTAGAGACAGACAGGTAACCAGTCTATCACAGGGAGACATGTAGAGACCGACAGGTAACCAGTCTATCACAGGGAGACATGTAGAGACAGACAGGTAACCAGTCTATCACAGGGAGACATGTACAGACAGACAGGTAACCAGTCTATCACAGGGCTGACATGTAGAGACAGACAGGTAACCAGTCTATCACAGGGGGACATGTAGAGACAGACAGGTAACCAGTCTATCACAGGGAGACATGTAGAGACAGACAGGTAACCAGTCTATCACAGGGAGACATGTAGAGACAGACAGGTAACCAGTCTATCACAGGGAGACATGTAAAGACAGACAGGTAACCAGTCTATCACAGGGAGACATGTAGAGACAGACAGGTGACCAGTCTATCACAGGGAGACATGTAGAGACAGACAGGTAACCAGTCTATCACACGGAGACATGTAGAGACAGACAGGTAACCAGTCTATCACATGGAGACATGTGGAGACAGACAGGTAACCAGTCTATCACAGGGAGACATGTAGAGACAGACAGGTAACCAGTCTATCACAGGGCTGACATGTAGAGACAGACAGGTAACCAGTCTATCAAAGGGCTGACATGTAGAGACAGACAGGTAACCAGTCTATCACATGGAGACATGTGGAGACAGACAGGTAACCAGTCTATCACAGGGAGACATGTAGAGACAGACAGGTAACCAGTCTATCACAGGGAGACATGTAGAGACCGACAGGTAACCAGTCTATCACAGGGGGACATGTAGAGACAGACAGGTAACCAGTCTATCACAGGGCTGACATGTAGAGACAGACAGGTAACCAGTCTATCATAGGGCTGACATGTAGAGACAGACAGGTGACCAGTCTATCACAGGGCTGACATGTAGAGACAGACAGGTAACCAGTCTATCACAGGGAGACATGTAGAGACAGACAGGTAACCAGTCTATCACAGGGAGACATGTACAGACAGACAGGTAACCAGTCTATCACAGGGCTGACATGTAGAGACAGACAGGTAACCAGTCTATCACAGGGGGACATGTAGAGACAGACAGGTAACCAGTCTATCACAGGGAGACATGTAAAGACAGACAGGTAACCAGTCTATCACAGGGAGACATGTAGAGACAGACAGGTGACCAGTCTATCACAGGGAGACATGTAGAGACAGACAGGTAACCAGTCTATCACACGGAGACATGTAGAGACAGACAGGTAACCAGTCTATCACATGGAGACATGTGGAGACAGACAGGTAACCAGTCTATCACAGGGAGACATGTAGAGACAGACAGGTAACCAGTCTATCACAGGGCTGACATGTAGAGACAGACAGGTAACCAGTCTATCAAAGGGCTGACATGTAGAGACAGACAGGTAACCAGTCTATCACATGGAGACATGTGGAGACAGACAGGTAACCAGTCTATCACAAGGAGACATGTAGAGACAGACAGGTAACCAGTCTATCACAGGGAGACATGTAGAGACCGACAGGTAACCAGTCTATCACAGGGGGACATGTAGAGACAGACAGGTAACCAGTCTATCATAGGGCTGACATGTAGAGACAGACAGGTGACCAGTCTATCACAGGGCTTACATGTAGAGACAGACAGGTAACCAGTCTATCACAGGGAGACATGTACAGACAGACAGGTAACCTGTCTATCACAGGGCTGACATGTAGAGACAGACAGGTAACCAGTCTATCACAGGGCTGACATGTAGAGACAGACAGGTAACCAGTCTATCATAGGGCTGACATGTAGAGACAGACAGGTAACCAGTCTATCACATGGAGACATGTGGAGACAGACAGGTAACCAGTCTATCACAGGGAGACATGTAGAGACAGACAGGTAACCAGTCTATCACAGGGAGACATGTAGAGACCGACAGGTAACCAGTCTATCACAGGGGGACATGTAGAGACAGACAGGTAACCAGTCTATCATAGGGCTGACATGTAGAGACAGACAGGTGACCAGTCTATCACAGGGCTGACATGTAGAGACAGACAGGTAACCAGTCTATCACAGGGAGACATGTAGAGACAGACAGGTAACCAGTCTATCACAGGGAGACATGTAGAGACAGACAGGTAACCAGTCTATCACAGGGCTGACATGTAGAGACAGACAGGCAACCAGTCTATCACAGGGCTGACATGTAGAGACAGACAGGTAACCAGTCTATCACAGGGCCGACATGTAGAGACAGACAGGTAACCAGTCTATCACAGGGAGACATGTAGAGACAGACAGGTAACCAGTCTATCATAGGGCTGACATGTAGAGACAGACAGGTGACCAGTCTATCACAGGGCTGACATGTAGAGACAGACAGGTAACCAGTCTATCACAGGGAGACATGTAGAGACAGACAGGTAACCAGTCTATCACAGGGAGACATGTAGAGACAGACAGGTAACCAGTCTATCACAGGGCTGACATGTAGAGACAGACAGGCAACCAGTCTATCACAGAGCTGACATGTAGAGACAGACAGGTAACCAGTCTATCACAGGGAGACATGTAGAGACAGACAGGTAACCAGTCTATCATGGGGCCGACATGTAGAGACAGACAGGTAACCAGTCTATCACAGGGAGACATGTAGAGACAGACAGGTAACCAGTCTATCACAGGGGGACATGTAGAGACAGACAGGTAACCAGTCTTTCACAGGGAGACATGTAGAGACAGACAGGTAACCAGTCTATCACAGGGAGACATGAAGAGACAGACAGGTAACCAGTCTATCACAGGGGGACATGTAGAGACAGACAGGTAACCAGTCTATCACAGGGAGACATGTAGAGACAGACAGGTAACCAGTCTATCACAGGGAGACATGTAGAGACAGACAGGTAACCAGTCTATCACAGGGAGACATGTAAAGACAGACAGGTAACCAGTCTATCACAGGGAGACATGTAGAGACAGACAGGTGACCAGTCTATCACAGGGAGACATGTAGAGACAGACAGGTAACCAGTCTATCACAGGGAGACATGTAGAGACAGACAGGTAACCAGTCTATCACAGGGCTGACATGTAGAGACAGACAGGTAACCAGTCTATCACAGGGAGACATGTAGAGACAGACAGGTCACCAGTCTATCACAGGGAGACATGTACAGACAGACAGGTAACCAGTCTATCACAGGGCTGACATGTAGAGACAGACAGGTAACCAGTCTATCACAGGGCTGACATGTAGAGACAGACAGGTAACCAGTCTATCATAGGGCTGACATGTAGAGACAGACAGGTAACCAGTCTATCACATGGAGACATGTGGAGACAGACACGTAACCAGTCTATCACAGGGAGACATGTAGAGACAGACAGGTAACCAGTCTATCACAGGGAGACATGTAGAGACCGACAGGTAACCAGTCTATCACAGGGGGACATGTAGAGACAGACAGGTAACCAGTCTATCACATGGAGACATGTGGAGACAGACAGGTAACCAGTCTATCACAGGGCTGACATGTAGAGACAGACAGGCAACCAGTCTATCACAGGGCTGACATGTAGAGACAGACAGGTAACCAGTCTATCACAGGGCCGACATGTAGAGACAGACAGGTAACCAGTCTATCACAGGGAGACATGTAGAGACAGACAGGTAACCAGTCTATCACAGGGAGACATGTAGAGACAGACAGGTAACCAGTCTATCATGGGGCCGACATGTAGAGACAGACAGGTAACCAGTCTATCACAGGGAGACATGTAGAGACAGACAGGTAACCAGTCTATCACAGGGGGACATGTAGAGACAGACAGGTAACCAGTCTATCACAGTAAGACATGTAGAGACAGACAGGTAACCAGTCTATCACAGGGAGACATGTAGAGACAGACAGGTAACCAGTCTATCACAGGGGGACATGTAGAGACAGACAGGTAACCAGTCTATCACAGGGAGACATGTAGAGACAGACAGGTAACCAGTCTATCACAGGGAGACATGTAGAGACAGACAGGTAACCAGTCTATCACAGGGAGACATGTAAAGACAGACAGGTAACCAGTCTATCACAGGGAGACATGTAGAGACAGACAGGTGACCAGTCTATCACAGGGAGACATGTAGAGACAGACAGGTAACCAGTCTATCACAGGGAGACATGTAGAGACAGACAGGTAACCAGTCTATCACAGGGCTGACATGTAGAGACAGACAGGTAACCAGTCTATCACAGGGAGACATGTAGAGACAGACAGGTAACCAGTCTATCACAGGGAGACATGTACAGACAGACAGGTAACCAGTCTATCACAGGGCTGACATGTAGAGACAGACAGGTAACCAGTCTATCACAGGGCTGACATGTAGAGACAGACAGGTAACCAGTCTGTCATAGGGCTGACATGTAGAGACAGACAGGTAACCAGTCTATCACATGGAGACATGTGGAGACAGACAGGTAACCAGTCTATCACAGGGAGACATGTAGAGACAGACAGGTAACCAGTCTATCACAGGGAGACATGTAGAGAACGACAGGTAACCAGTCTATCACAGGGGGACATGTAGAGACAGACAGGTAACCAGTCTATCACAGGGAGACATGTAGAGACAGACAGGTAACCAGTCTATCACAGGGAGACATGTAGAGACAGACAGGTAACCAGTCTATCACGGGGCCGACATGTAGAGACAGACAGGTAACCAGTCTATCACAGGGAGACATGTAGAGACAGACAGGTAACCAGTCTATCACAGGGGGACATGTAGAGACAGACAGTTAACCAGTCTATCACAGGGAGACATGTAGAGACAGACAGGTAACCAGTCTATCACATGGAGACATGTAGAGACAGACAGGTAACCAGTCTATCACAGGGGGACATGTAGAGACAGACAGGTAACCAGTCTATCACAGGGAGACATGTAGAGACAGACAGGTAACCAGTCTATCACAGGGAGACATGGAGAGACAGACAGGTAACCAGTCTATCACAGGGAGACATGTAAAGACAGACAGGTAACCAGTCTATCACAGGGAGACATGTAGAGACAGACAGGTAACCAGTCTATCACAGGGAGACATGTAGAGAACGACAGGTAACCAGTCTATCACAGGGGGACATGTAGAGACAGACAGGTAACCAGTCTATCACAGGGAGACATGTAGAGACAGACAGGTAACCAGTCTATCACAGGGAGACATGTAGAGACAGACAGGTAACCAGTCTATCACGGGGCCGACATGTAGAGACAGACAGGTAACCAGTCTATCACAGGGAGACATGTAGAGACAGACAGGTAACCAGTCTATCACAGGGGGACATGTAGAGACAGACAGTTAACCAGTCTATCACAGGGAGACATGTAGAGACAGACAGGTAACCAGTCTATCACATGGAGACATGTAGAGACAGACAGGTAACCAGTCTATCACAGGGGGACATGTAGAGACAGACAGGTAACCAGTCTATCACAGGGAGACATGTAGAGACAGACAGGTAACCAGTCTATCACAGGGAGACATGGAGAGACAGACAGGTAACCAGTCTATCACAGGGAGACATGTAAAGACAGACAGGTAACCAGTCTATCACAGGGAGACATGTAGAGACAGACAGGTGACCAGTCTATCACAGGGAGACATGTAGAGACAGACAGGTAACCAGTCTATCACAGGGGGACATGTAGAGACAGACAGGTAACCAGTCTATCACAGGGAGACATGTAGAGACAGACAGGTAACCAGTCTATCACAGGGAGACATGTAGAGACCGACAGGTAACCAGTCTTTCACAGGGGGACATGTAGAGACAGACAGGTAACCAGTCTATCACAGGAGACATGTAGAGACAGACAGGTAACCAGTCTATCACAGGGAGACATGTAGAGACAGACAGGTAACCAGTCTATCACGGGGCCGACATTTAGAGACAGACAGGTAACCAGTCTATCACAGGGAGACATGTAGAGACAGACAGGTAACCAGTCTATCACAGGGCTGACATGTAGAGACAGACAGGTGACCAGTCTATCACAGGGCTGACATGTAGAGAGAGACAGGTGACCAGTCTATCACAGGGCTGACATGTAGAGACAGACAGGTAACCAGTCTATCACAGGGAGACATGTAGAGACAGACAGGTAACCAGTCTATCACAGGGAGACATGTAGAGACAGACAGGTAACCAGTCTATCACAGGGCTGACATGTAGAGACAGACAGGCAACCAGTCTATCACAGGGCTGACATGTAGAGACAGACAGGTAACCAGTCTATCACAGGGCCGACATGTAGAGACAGACAGGTAACCAGTCTATCACAGGGAGACATGTAGAGACAGACAGGTAACCAGTCTATCACAGGGAGACATGTAGAGACAGACAGGTAACCAGTCTATCACAGGGAGACATGTAGAGACAGACAGGTAACCAGTCTATCACAGGGAGACATGTAAAGACAGACAGGTAACCAGTCTATCACAGGGAGACATGTAGAGACAGACAGGTGACCAGTCTATCACAGGGAGACATGTAGAGACAGACAGGTAACCAGTCTATCACAGGGAGACATGTAGAGACAGACAGGTAACCAGTCTATCACAGGGAGACATGTACAGACAGACAGGTAACCAGTGTATCACAGGGCTGACATGTAGAGACAGACAGGTAACCAGTCTATCACAGGGCTGACATGTAGAGACAGACAGGTAACCAGTCTATCAAAGGGCTGACATGTAGAGACAGACAGGTAACCAGTCTATCACATGGAGACATGTGGAGACAGACAGGTAACCAGTCTATCACAGGGAGACATGTAGAGACAGACAGGTAACCAGTCTATCACAGGGAGACATGTAGAGACCGACAGGTAACCAGTCTATCACAGGGGGACATGTAGAGACAGACAGGTAACCAGTCTATCACAGGGCTGACATGTAGAGACAGACAGGTAACCAGTCTATCATAGGGCTGACATGTAGAGACAGACAGGTGACCAGTCTATCACAGGGCTGACATGTAGAGACAGACAGGTAACCAGTCTATCACAGGGAGACATGTACAGACAGACAGGTAACCAGTCTATCACAGGGCTGACATGTAGAGACAGACAGGTAACCAGTCTATCACAGGGCTGACATGTAGAGACAGACAGGTAACCAGTCTATCATAGGGCTGACATGTAGAGACAGACAGGTAACCAGTCTATCACATGGAGACATGTGGAGACAGACAGGTAACCAGTCTATCACAGGGAGACATGTAGAGACAGACAGGTAACCAGTCTATCACAGGGAGACATGTAGAGACCGACAGGTAACCAGTCTATCACAGGGAGACATGTAGAGACAGACAGGTAACCAGTCTATCACAGGGAGACATGTACAGACAGACAGGTAACCAGTCTATCACAGGGCTGACATGTAGAGACAGACAGGTAACCAGTCTGTCATAGGGCTGACATGTAGAGACAGACAGGTAACCAGTCTATCACATGGAGACATGTGGAGACAGACAGGTAACCAGTCTATCACAGGGAGACATGTAGAGACAGACAGGTAACCAGTCTATCACAGGGAGACATGTAGAGAACGACAGGTAACCAGTCTATCACAGGGGGACATGTAGAGACAGACAGGTAACCAGTCTATCACAGGGAGACATGTAGAGACAGACAGGTAACCAGTCTATCACAGGGAGACATGTAGAGACAGACAGGTAACCAGTCTATCACGGGGCCGACATGTAGAGACAGACAGGTAACCAGTCTATCACAGGGAGACATGTAGAGACAGACAGGTAACCAGTCTATCACAGGGGGACATGTAGAGACAGACAGTTAACCAGTCTATCACAGGGAGACATGTAGAGACAGACAGGTAACCAGTCTATCACATGGAGACATGTAGAGACAGACAAGTAACCAGTCTATCACAGGGGGACATGTAGAGACAGACAGGTAACCAGTCTATCACAGGGAGACATGTAGAGACAGACAGGTAACCAGTCTATCACAGGGAGACATGGAGAGACAGACAGGTAACCAGTCTATCACAGGGAGACATGTAAAGACAGACAGGTAACCAGTCTATCACAGGGAGACATGTAGAGACAGACAGGTGACCAGTCTATCACAGGGAGACATGTAGAGACAGACAGGTAACCAGTCTATCACAGGGGGACATGTAGAGACAGACAGGTAACCAGTCTATCACAGGGAGACATGTAGAGACAGACAGGTAACCAGTCTATCACAGGGAGACATGTAGAGACCGACAGGTAACCAGTCTTTCACAGGGGGACATGTAGAGACAGACAGGTAACCAGTCTATCACAGGAGACATGTAGAGACAGACAGGTAACCAGTCTATCACAGGGAGACATGTAGAGACAGACAGGTAACCAGTCTATCACGGGGCCGACATTTAGAGACAGACAGGTAACCAGTCTATCACAGGGAGACATGTAGAGACAGACAGGTAACCAGTCTATCACAGGGCTGACATGTAGAGACAGACAGGTGACCAGTCTATCACAGGGCTGACATGTAGAGAGAGACAGGTGACCAGTCTATCACAGGGCTGACATGTAGAGACAGACAGGTAACCAGTCTATCACAGGGAGACATGTAGAGACAGACAGGTAACCAGTCTATCACAGGGAGACATGTAGAGACAGACAGGTAACCAGTCTATCACAGGGCTGACATGTAGAGACAGACAGGCAACCAGTCTATCACAGGGCTGACATGTAGAGACAGACAGGTAACCAGTCTATCACAGGGCCGACATGTAGAGACAGACAGGTAACCAGTCTATCACAGGGAGACATGTAGAGACAGACAGGTAACCAGTCTATCACAGGGAGACATGTAGAGACAGACAGGTAACCAGTCTATCACAGGGAGACATGTAGAGACAGACAGGTAACCAGTCTATCACAGGGAGAGATGTAAAGACAGACAGGTAACCAGTCTATCACAGGGAGACATGTAGAGACAGACAGGTGACCAGTCTATCACAGGGAGACATGTAGAGACAGACAGGTAACCAGTCTATCACAGGGAGACATGTACAGACAGACAGGTAACCAGTGTATCACAGGGCTGACATGTAGAGACAGACAGGTAACCAGTCTATCACAGGGCTGACATGTAGAGACAGACAGGTAACCAGTCTATCAAAGGGCTGACATGTAGAGACAGACAGGTAACCAGTCTATCACATGGAGACATGTGGAGACAGACAGGTAACCAGTCTATCACAGGGAGACATGTAGAGACAGACAGGTAACCAGTCTATCACAGGGAGACATGTAGAGACCGACAGGTAACCAGTCTATCACAGGGGGACATGTAGAGACAGACAGGTAACCAGTCTATCACAGGGCTGACATGTAGAGACAGACAGGTAACCAGTCTATCATAGGGCTGACATGTAGAGACAGACAGGTGACCAGTCTATCACAGGGCTGACATGTAGAGACAGACAGGTAACCAGTCTATCACAGGGAGACATGTACAGACAAACAGGTAACCAGTCTATCACAGGGCTGACATGTAGAGACAGACAGGTAACCAGTCTATCACAGGGCTGACATGTAGAGACAGACAGGTAACCAGTCTATCATAGGGCTGACATGTAGAGACAGACAGGTAACCAGTCTATCACATGGAGACATGTGGAGACAGACAGGTAACCAGTCTATCACAGGGAGACATGTAGAGACAGACAGGTAACCAGTCTATCACAGGGAGACATGTAGAGACCGACAGGTAACCAGTCTATCACAGGGAGACATGTAGAGACAGACAGGTAACCAGTCTATCACAGGGAGACATGTACAGACAGACAGGTAACCAGTCTATCACAGGGCTGACATGTAGAGACAGACAGGTAACCAGTCTATCACAGGGGGACATGTAGAGACAGACAGGTAACCAGTCTATCACAGGGAGACATGTAGAGACAGACAGGTAACCAGTCTATCACAGGGAGACATGTAGAGACAGACAGGTAACCAGTCTATCACAGGGAGACATGTAAAGACAGACAGGTAACCAGTCTATCACAGGGAGACATGTAGAGACAGACAGGTGACCAGTCTATCACAGGGAGACATGTAGAGACAGACAGGTAACCAGTCTATCACAGGGAGACATGTAGAGACAGACAGGCAACCAGTCTATCACAGGGCTGACATGTAGAGACAGACAGGTAACCAGTCTATCACAGGGCCGACATGTAGAGACAGACAGGTAACCAGTCTATCACAGGGAGACATGTAGAGACAGACAGGTAACCAGTCTATCACAGGGAGACATGTAGAGACAGACAGGTAACCAGTCTATCACAGGGAGACATGTAGAGACAGACAGGTAACCAGTCTATCACAGGGAGACATGTAAAGACAGACAGGTAACCAGTCTATCACAGGGAGACATGTAGAGACAGACAGGTAACCAGTCTATCACAGGGGGACATGTAGAGACAGACAGGTAACCAGTCTATCACAGGGAGACATGTAGAGACAGACAGGTAACCAGTCTATCACAGGGAGACATGTAGAGACAGACAGGTAACCAGTCTATCACAGGGAGACATGTAAAGACAGACAGGTAACCAGTCTATCACAGGGAGACATGTAGAGACAGACAGGTGACCAGTCTATCACAGGGAGACATGTAGAGACAGACAGGTAACCAGTCTATCACAGGGAGACATGTAGAGACAGACAGGTAACCAGTCTATCACAGGGCTGACATGTAGAGACAGACAGGTAACCAGTTTATCACAGGGAGACATGTAGAGACAGACAGGTAACCAGTCTATCACAGGGAGACATGTACAGACAGACAGGTAACCAGTCTATCACAGGGCTGACATGTAGAGACAGACAGGTAACCAGTCTATCACAGGGGGACATGTAGAGACAGACAGGTAACCAGTCTATCACAGGGAGACATGTAGAGAAAGACAGGTAACCAGTCTATCACAGGGAGACATGTAGAGACAGACAGGTAACCAGTCTATCACAGGGAGACATGTAGAGACAGACAGGTAACCAGTCTATCACAGGGAGACATGTAAAGACAGACAGGTAACCAGTCTATCACAGGGAGACATGTAGAGACAGACAGGTGACCAGTCTATCACATGGAGACATGTAGAGACAGACAGGTAACCAGTCTATCACAGGGAGACATGTAGAGACAGACAGGTAACCAGTCTATCACAGGGAGACATGTACAGACAGACAGGTAACCAGTGTATCACAGGGCTGACATGTAGAGACAGACAGGTAACCAGTCTATCACAGGGAGACATGTAGAGACAGACAGGTAACCAGTCTATCACAGGGAGACATGTAGAGACCGACAGGTAACCAGTCTATCACAGGGGGACATGTAGAGACAGACAGGTAACCAGTCTATCACAGGGCTGACATGTAGAGACAGACAGGCAACCAGTCTATCACAGGGCTGACATGTAGAGACAGACAGGTAACCAGTCTATCACAGGGCCGACATGTAGAGACAGACAGGTAACCAGTCTATCACAGGGAGACATGTAGAGACAGACAGGTAACCAGTCTATCACAGGGAGACATGTAGAGACAGACAGGTAACCAGTCTATCATGGGGCCGACATGTACAGACAGACAGGTAACCAGTCTATCACAGGGAGACATGTAGAGACAGACAGGTAACCAGTCTATCACAGGGGGACATGTAGAGACAGACAGGTAACCAGTCTATCACAGGGAGACATGTAGAGACAGACAGGTAACCAGTCTATCACAGGGAGACATGTAGAGACAGACAGGTAACCAGTCTATCACAGGGGGACATGTAGAGACAGACAGGTAACCAGTCTATCACAGGGAGACATGTAGAGACAGACAGGTAACCAGTCTATCACAGGGAGACATGTAGAGACAGACAGGTAACCAGTCTATCACAGGGAGACATGTAAAGACAGACAGGTAACCAGTCTATCACAGGGAGACATGTAGAGACAGACAGGTGACCAGTCTATCACAGGGAGACATGTAGAGACAGACAGGTAACCAGTCTATCACAGGGAGACATGTAGAGACAGACAGGTAACCAGTCTATCACAGGGCTGACATGTAGAGACAGACAGGTAACCAGTCTATCACAGGGAGACATGTAGAGACAGACAGGTAACCAGTCTATCACAGGGAGACATGTACAGACAGACAGGTAACCAGTCTATCACAGGGCTGACATGTAGAGACAGACAGGTAACCAGTCTATCACAGGGGGACATGTAGAGACAGACAGGTAACCAGTCTATCACAGGGAGACATGTAGAGACAGACAGGTAACCAGTCTATCACAGGGAGACATGTAGAGACAGACAGGTAACCAGTCTATCACAGGGAGACATGTAAAGACACACAGGTAACCAGTCTATCACAGGGAGACATGTAGAGACAGACAGGTAACCAGTCTATCACAGGGAGACATGTAGAGACAGACAGGTAACCAGTCTATCACAGGGCTGACATGTAGAGACAGACAGGTAACCAGTCTATCACAGGGAGACATGTAGAGACAGACAGGTAACCAGTCTAACACAGGGAGACATTTACAGACAGACAGGTAACCAGTCTATCACAGGGCTGACATGTAGAGACAGACAGGTAACCAGTCTATCACAGGGGGACATGTAGAGACAGACAGGTAACCAGTCTATCACAGGGAGACATGTAGAGACAGACAGGTAACCAGTCTATCACAGGGAGACATGTAGAGACAGACAGGTAACCAGTCTATCACAGGGAGACATGTAAAGACAGACAGGTAACCAGTCTATCACAGGGAGACATGTAGAGACAGACAGGTGACCAGTCTATCACAGGGAGACATGTAGAGACAGACAGGTAACCAGTCTATCACAGGGAGACATGTAGAGACAGACAGGTAACCAGTCTATCACAGGGAGACATGTACAGACAGACAGGTAACCAGTCTATCACAGGGCTGACATGTAGAGACAGACAGGTAACCAGTCTATAACAGGGCTGACATGTAGAGACAGACAGGTAACCAGTCTATCATAGGGCTGACATGTAGAGACAGACAGGTAACCAGTCTATCACATGGAGACATGTGGAGACAGACAGGTAACCAGTCTATCACAGGGAGACATGTAGAGACAGACAGGTAACCAGTCTATCACAGGGAGACATGTAGAGACCGACAGGTAACCAGTCTATCACAGGGGGACATGTAGAGACAGACAGGTAACCAGTCTATCACAGGGCTGACATGTAGAGACAGACAGGTAACCAGTCTATCATAGGGCTGACATGTAGAGACAGACAGGTGACCAGTCTATCACAGGGCTGACATGTAGAGACAGACAGGTAACCAGTCTATCACAGGGAGACATGTAGAGACAGACAGGTAACCAGTCTATCACAGGGAGACATGTAGAGACAGACAGGTAACCAGTCTATCACAGGGCTGACATGTAGAGACAGACAGGCAACCAGTCTATCACAGGGCTGACATGTAGAGACAGACAGGTAACCAGTCTATCACAGGGCCGACATGTAGAGAAAGACAGGTAACCAGTCTATCACAGGGAGACATGTAGAGACAGACAGGTAACCAGTCTATCACAGGGAGACATGTAGAGACAGACAGGTAACCAGTCTATCATGGGGCCGACATGTAGAGACAGACAGGTAACCAGTCTATCACAGGGAGACATGTAGAGACAGACAGGTAACCAGTCTATCACAGGGGGACATGTAGAGACAGACAGGTAACCAGTCTATCACAGGGAGACATGTAGAGACAGACAGGTAACCAGTCTATCACAGGGAGACATGTAGAGACAGACAGGTAACCAGTCTATCACAGGGACACATGTAAAGACAGACAGGTAACCAGTCTATCACAGGGAGACACGTAGAGACAGACAGGTGACCAGTCTATCACAGGGAGACATGTAGAGACAGACAGGTAACCAGTCTATCACAGGGAGACATGTAGAGACAGACAGGTAACCAGTCTATCACAGGGCTGACATGTAGAGACAGACAGGTAACCAGTCTATCACAGGGAGACATGTAGAGACAGACAGGTAACCAGTCTATCACAGGGAGACATGTACAGACAGACAGGTAACCAGTCTATCACAGGGCTGACATGTAGAGACAGACAGGTAACCAGTCTATCATAGGGCTGACATGTAGAGACAGACAGGTGACCAGTCTATCACAGGGCTGACATGTAGAGACAGACAGGTAACCAGTCTATCACAGGGAGACATGTAGAGACAGACAGGTAACCAGTCTATCACAGGGAGACATGTAGAGACAGACAGGTAACCAGTCTATCACAGGGCTGACATGTAGAGAAAGACAGGTAACCAGTCTATCACAGGGAGACATGTAGAGACAGACAGGTAACCAGTCTATCACAGGGAGACATGTAGAGACAGACAGGTAACCAGTCTATCATGGGGCCGACATGTAGAGACAGACAGGTAACCAGTCTATCACAGGGAGACATGTAGAGACAGACAGGTAACCAGTCTATCACAGGGGGACATGTAGAGACAGACAGGTAACCAGTCTATCACAGGGAGACATGTAGAGACAGACAGGTAACCAGTCTATCACAGGGAGACATGTAGAGACAGACAGGTAACCAGTCTATCACAGGGGGACATGTAGAGACAGACAGGTAACCAGTCTATCACAGGGAGACATGTACAGACAGACAGGTAACCAGTCTATCACAGGGAGACATGTAGAGACAGACAGGTAACCAGTCTATCACAGGGAGACATGTAGAGACAGACAGGTAACCAGTCTATCACAGGGAGACATGTAGAGACAGACAGGTAACCAGTCTATCACAGGGAGACATGTACAGACAGACAGGTAACCAGTCTATCACAGGGCTGACATGTAGAGACAGACAGGTAACCAGTCTATCACAGGGCTGACATGTAGAGACAGACAGGTAACCAGTCTATCATAGGGCTGACATGTAGAGACAGACAGGTAACCAGTCTATCACATGGAGACATGTGGAGACAGACAGGTAACCAGTCTATCACAGGGAGACATGTAGAGACAGACAGGTAACCAGTCTATCACAGGGAGACATGTAGAGACCGACAGGTAACCAGTCTATCACAGGGGGACATGTAGAGACAGACAGGTAACCAGTCTATCACAGGGAGACATGTAGAGACAGACAGGTAACCAGTCTATCACAGGGAGACATGTAGAGACAGACAGGTAACCAGTCTATCACGGGGCCGACATGTAGAGACAGACAGGTAACCAGTCTATCACAGGGAGACATGTAGAGACAGACAGGTAACCAGTCTATCACAGGGGGACATGTAGAGACAGACAGTTAACCAGTCTATCACAGGGAGACATGTAGAGACAGACAGGTAACCAGTCTATCACATGGAGACATGTAGAGACAGACAGGTAACCAGTCTATCACAGGGGGACATGTAGAGACAGACAGGTAACCAGTCTATCACAGGGAGACATGTAGAGACAGACAGGTAACCAGTCTATCACAGGGAGACATGGAGAGACAGACAGGTAACCAGTCTATCACAGGGAGACATGTAAAGACAGACAGGTAACCAGTCTATCACAGGGAGACATGTAGAGACAGACAGGTGACCAGTCTATCACAGGGAGACATGTAGAGACAGACAGGTAACCAGTCTATCACAGGGGGACATGTAGAGACAGACAGGTAACCAGTCTATCACAGGGAGACATGTAGAGACAGACAGGTAACCAGTCTATCACAGGGAGACATGTAGAGACCGACAGGTAACCAGTCTTTCACAGGGGGACATGTAGAGACAGACAGGTAACCAGTCTATCACAGGGAGACATGTAGAGACAGACAGGTAACCAGTCTATCACAGGGAGACATGTAGAGACAGACAGGTAACCAGTCTATCAGGGGGCCGACATTTAGAGACAGACAGGTAACCAGTCTATCACAGGGAGACATGTAGAGACAGACAGGTAACCAGTCTATCACAGGGCTGACATGTAGAGACAGACAGGTAACCAGTCTATCACAGGGAGACATGTAGAGACAGACAGGTAACCAGTCTATCACAGGGAGACATGTAGAGACAGACAGGTAACCAGTCTATCACAGGGCTGACATGTAGAGACAGACAGGCAACCAGTCTATCACAGGGCTGACATGTAGAGACAGACAGGTAACCAGTCTATCACAGGGCCGACATGTAGAGACAGACAGGTAACCAGTCTATCACAGGGAGACATGTAGAGACAGACAGGTAACCAGTCTATCACAGGGAGACATGTAGAGACAGACAGGTAACCAGTCTATCATGGGGCCGACATGTAGAGACAGACAGGTAACCAGTCTATCACAGGGAGAAATGTAGAGACAGACAGGTAACCAGTCTATCACAGGGGGACATGTAGAGACAGACAGGTAACCAGTCTATCACAGGGAGACATGTAGAGACAGACAGGTAACCAGTCTATCACAGGGAGACATGTAGAGACAGACAGGTAACCAGTCTATCACAGGGGGACATGTAGAGACAGACAGGTAACCAGTCTATCACTAAGGACATGTAGAGACAGACAGGTAACCAGTCTATCACAGGGAGACATGTAGAGACAGACAGGTAACCAGTCTATCACAGGGCCGACATGTAGAGACAGACAGGTAACCAGTCTATCACAGGGAGACATGTAGAGACAGACAGGTAACCAGTCTATCACAGGGAGACATGTAGAGACAGACAGGTAACCAGTCTATCATGGGGCCGACATGTAGAGACAGACAGGTAACCAGTCTATCACAGGGAGACATGTAGAGACAGACAGGTAACCAGTCTATCACAGGGAGACATGTACAGACAGACAGGTAACCAGTCTATCACAGGGCTGACATGTAGAGACAGACAGGTAACCAGTCTATCACAGGGGGACATGTAGAGACAGACAGGTAACCAGTCTATCACAGGGAGACATGTAGAGACAGACAGGTAACCAGTCTATCACAGGGAGACATGTAGAGACAGACAGGTAACCAGTCTATCACAGGGAGACATGTAAAGACAGACAGGTAACCAGTCTATCACAGGGAGACATGTAGAGACAGACAGGTGACCAGTCTATCACAGGGAGACATGTAGAGACAGACAGGTAACCAGTCTATCACAGGGAGACATGTAGAGACAGACAGGTAACCAGTCTATCACAGGGAGACATGTAAAGACAGACAGGTAACCAGTCTATCACAGGGAGACATGTAGAGACAGACAGGTGACCAGTCTATCACAGGGAGACATGTAGAGACAGACAGGTAACCAGTCTATCACAGGGAGACATGTAGAGACAGACAGGTAACCAGTCTATCACAGGGAGACATGTACAGACAGACAGGTAACCAGTCTATCACAGGGCTGACATGTAGAGACAGACAGGTAACCAGTCTATCACAGGGCTGACATGTAGAGACAGACAGGTAACCAGTCTATCATAGGGCTGACATGTAGAGACAGACAGGTGACCAGTCTATCACAGGGCTGACATGTAGAGACAGACAGGTAACCAGTCTATCACAGGGAGACATGTAGAGACAGACAGGTAACCAGTCTATCACAGGGAGACATGTAGAGACAGACAGGTAACCAGTCTATCACAGGGCTGACATGTAGAGACAGACAGGCAACCAGTCTATCACAGGGCTGACATGTAGAGACAGACAGGTAACCAGTCTATCACAGGGCCGACATGTAGAGAAAGACAGGTAACCAGTCTATAACAGGGAGACATGTAGAGACAGACAGGTAACCAGTCTATCACAGGGAGACATGTAGAGACAGACAGGTAACCAGTCTATCATGGGGCCGACATGTAGAGACAGACAGGTAACCAGTCTATCACAGGGAGACATGTAGAGACAGACAGGTAACCAGTCTATCACAGGGGGACATGTAGAGACAGACAGGTAACCAGTCTATCACAGGGAGACATGTAGAGACAGACAGGTAACCAGTCTATCACAGGGAGACATGTAGAGACAGACAGGTAACCAGTCTATCACAGGGGGACATGTAAGGACAGACAGGTAACCAGTCTATCACAGGGAGACATGTAGAGACAGACAGGTAACCAGTCTATCACAGGGAGACATGTAGAGACAGACAGGTAACCAGTCTATCACAGGGAGACATGTAAAGACAGACAGGTAACCAGTCTATCACAGGGAGACATGTAGAGACAGACAGGTGACCAGTCTATCACAGGGAGACATGTAGAGACAGACAGGTAACCAGTCTATCACAGGGAGACAATAAGAGACAGACAGGTAACCAGTCTATCACAGGGCTGACATGTAGAGACAGACAGGTAACCAGTCTATCACAGGGAGACATGTAGAGACAGACAGGTAACCAGTCTATCACAGGGAGACATGTAGAGACAGACAGGTAACCAGTCTATCACAGGGAGACATGTAGAGACAGACAGGTAACCAGTCTATCATGGGGCCGACATGTAGAGACAGACAGGTAACCAGTCTATCACAGGGAGACATGTAGAGACAGACAGGTAACCAGTCTATCACAGGGGGACATGTAGAGACAGACAGGTAACCAGTCTATCACAGGGAGACATGTAGAGACAGACAGGTAACCAGTCTATCACAGGGAGACATGTAGAGACAGACAGGTAACCAGTCTATCACAGGGGGACATGTAGAGACAGACAGGTAACCAGTCTATCACAGGGAGACATGTAGAGACAGACAGGTAACCAGTCTATCACAGGGAGACATGTAGAGACAGACAGGTAACCAGTCTATCACAGGGAGACATGTAAAGACAGACAGGTAACCAGTCTATCACAGGGAGACATGTAGAGACAGACAGGTAACCAGTCTATCACAGGGAGACATGTAGAGACCGACAGGTAACCAGTCTATCACAGGGGGACATGTAGAGACAGACAGGTAACCAGTCTATCACAGGGCTGACATGTAGAGACAGACAGGTAACCAGTCTATCATAGGGCTGACATGTAGAGACAGACAGGTGACCAGTCTATCACAGGGCTGACATGTAGAGACAGACAGGTAACCAGTCTATCACAGGGAGACATGTAGAGACAGACAGGTAACCAGTCTATCACAGGGAGACATGTAGAGACAGACAGGTAACCAGTCTATCACAGGGGGACATGTAGAGACAGACAGTTAACCAGTCTATCACAGGGAGACATGTAGAGACAGACAGGTAACCAGTCTATCACATGGAGACATGTAGAGACAGACAGGTAACCAGTCTATCACAGGGGGACATGTAGAGACAGACAGGTAACCAGTCTATCACAGGGAGACATGTAGAGACAGACAGGTAACCAGTCTATCACAGGGAGACATGGAGAGACAGACAGGTAACCAGTCTATCACAGGGAGACATGTAAAGACAGACAGGTAACCAGTCTATCACAGGGAGACATGTAGAGACAGACAGGTGACCAGTCTATCACAGGGAGACATGTAGAGACAGACAGGTAACCAGTCTATCACAGGGGGACATGTAGAGACAGACAGGTAACCAGTCTATCACAGGGAGACATGTAGAGACAGACAGGTAACCAGTCTATCACAGGGAGACATGTAGAGACCGACAGGTAACCAGTCTTTCACAGGGGGACATGTAGAGACAGACAGGTAACCAGTCTATCACAGGGAGACATGTAGAGACAGACAGGTAACCAGTCTATCACAGGGAGACATGTAGAGACAGACAGGTAACCAGTCTATCACGGGGCCGACATTTAGAGACAGACAGGTAACCAGTCTATCACAGGGAGACATGTAGAGACAGACAGGTAACCAGTCTATCACAGGGCTGACATGTAGAGACAGACAGGTAACCAGTCTATCACAGGGAGACATGTAGAGACAGACAGGTAACCAGTCTATCACAGGGAGACATGTAGAGACAGACAGGTAACCAGTCTATCACAGGGCTGACATGTAGAGACAGACAGGCAACCAGTCTATCACAGGGCTGACATGTAGAGACAGACAGGTAACCAGTCTATCACAGGGCCGACATGTAGAGACAGACAGGTAACCAGTCTATCACAGGGAGACATGTAGAGACAGACAGGTAACCAGTCTATCACAGGGAGACATGTAGAGACAGACAGGTAACCAGTCTATCATGGGGCCGACATGTAGAGACAGACAGGTAACCAGTCTATCACAGGGAGAAATGTAGAGACAGACAGGTAACCAGTCTATCACAGGGGGACATGTAGAGACAGACAGGTAACCAGTCTATCACAGGGAGACATGTAGAGACAGACAGGTAACCAGTCTATCACAGGGAGACATGTAGAGACAGACAGGTAACCAGTCTATCACAGGGGGACATGTAGAGACAGACAGGTAACCAGTCTATCACAGGGGGACATGTAGAGACAGACAGGTAACCAGTCTATCACAGGGAGACATGTAGAGACAGACAGGTAACCAGTCTATCACAGGGAGACATGGAGAGACAGACAGGTAACCAGTCTATCACAGGGAGACATGTAAAGACAGACAGGTAACCAGCCTATCACAGGGAGACATGTAGAGACAGACAGGTGACCAGTCTATCACAGGGAGACATGTAGAGACAGACAGGTAACCAGTCTATCACAGGGGGACATGTAGAGACAGACAGGTAACCAGTCTATCACAGGGAGACATGTAGAGACAGACAGGTAACCAGTCTATCACAGGGAGACATGTAGAGACCGACAGGTAACCAGTCTTTCACAGGGGGACATGTAGAGACAGACAGGTAACCAGTCTATCACAGGGAGACATGTAGAGACAGACAGGTAACCAGTCTATCACAGGGAGACATGTAGACACACAGGTAACCAGTCTATCACGGGGCCGACATTTAGAGACAGACAGGTAACCAGTCTATCACAGGGAGACATGTAGAGACAGACAGGTAACCAGTCTATCACAGGGCTGACATGTAGAGACAGACAGGTAACCAGTCTATCACAGGGAGACATGTAGAGACAGACAGGTAACCAGTCTATCACAGGGAGACATGTAGAGACAGACAGGTAACCAGTCTATCACAGGGCTGACATGTAGAGACAGACAGGCAACCAGTCTATCACAGGGTTGACATGTAGAGACAGACAGGTAACCAGTCTATCACAGGGCCGACATGTAGAGACAGACAGGTAACCAGTCTATCACAGGGAGACATGTAGAGACAGACAGGTAACCAGTCTATCACAGGGAGACATGTAGAGACAGACAGGTAACCAGTCTATCATGGGGCCGACATGTAGAGACAGACAGGTAACCAGTCTATCACAGGGAGAAATGTAGAGACAGACAGGTAACCAGTCTATCACAGGGGGACATGTAGAGACAGACAGGTAACCAGTCTATCACAGGGAGACATGTAGAGACAGACAGGTAACCAGTCTATCACAGGGAGACATGTAGAGACAGACAGGTAACCAGTCTATCACAGGGGGACATGTAGAGACAGACAGGTAACCAGTCTATCACAGGGAGACATGTAGAGACAGACAGGTAACCAGTCTATCACAGGGAGACATGTAGAGACAGACAGGTAACCAGTCTATCACAGGGCCGACATGTAGAGAAAGACAGGTAACCAGTCTATCACAGGGAGACATGTAGAGACAGACAGGTAACCAGTCTATCACAGGGAGACATGTAGAGACAGACAGGTAACCAGTCTATCATGGGGCCGACATGTAGAGACAGACAGGTAACCAGTCTATCACAGGGAGACATGTAGAGACAGACAGGTAACCAGTCTATCACAGGGGGACATGTAGAGACAGACAGGTAACCAGTCTATCACAGGGAGACATGTAGAGACAGACAGGTAACCAGTCTATCACAGGGAGACATGTAGAGACAGACAGGTAACCAGTCTATCACAGGGAGACATGTAAAGACAGACAGGTAACCAGTCTATCACAGGGAGACATGTAGAGACAGACAGGTGACCAGTCTATCACAGGGAGACATGTAGAGACAGACAGGTAACCAGTCTATCACAGGGAGACATGTAGAGACAGACAGGTAACCAGTCTATCACAGGGCTGACATGTAGAGACAGACAGGTAACCAGTCTATCACAGGGAGACATGTAGAGACAGACAGGTAACCAGTCTATCACAGGGAGACATGTACAGACAGACAGGTAACCAGTCTATCACAGGGCTGACATGTAGAGACAGACAGGTAACCAGTCTATCATAGGGCTGACATGTAGAGACAGACAGGTGACCAGTCTATCACAGGGCTGACATGTAGAGACAGACAGGTAACCAGTCTATCACAGGGAGACATGTAGAGACAGACAGGTAACCAGTCTATCACAGGGAGACATGTAGAGACAGACAGGTAACCAGTCTATCACAGGGCTGACATGTAGAGAAAGACAGGTAACCAGTCTATCACAGGGAGACATGTAGAGACAGACAGGTAACCAGTCTATCACAGGGAGACATGTAGAGACAGACAGGTAACCAGTCTATCATGGGGCCGACATGTAGAGACAGACAGGTAACCAGTCTATCACAGGGAGACATGTAGAGACAGACAGGTAACCAGTCTATCACAGGGGGACATGTAGAGACAGACAGGTAACCAGTCTATCACAGGGAGACATGTAGAGACAGACAGGTAACCAGTCTATCACAGGGAGACATGTAGAGACAGACAGGTAACCAGTCTATCACAGGGGGACATGTAGAGACAGACAGGTAACCAGTCTATCACAGGGAGACATGTAGAGACAGACAGGTAACCAGTCTATCACAGGGAGACATGTAGAGACAGACAGGTAACCAGTCTATCACAGGGAGACATGTAAAGACAGACAGGTAACCAGTCTATCACAGGGAGACATGTAGAGACAGACAGGTGACCAGTCTATCACAGGGAGACATGTAGAGACAGACAGGTAACCAGTCTATCACAGGGAGACAATAAGAGACAGACAGGTAACCAGTCTATCACAGGGCTGACATGTAGAGACAGACAGGTAACCAGTCTATCACAGGGAGACATGTAGAGACAGACAGGTAACCAGTCTATCACAGGGAGACATGTACAGACAGACAGGTAACCAGTCTATCACAGGGCTGACATGTAGAGACAGACAGGTAACCAGTCTATCACAGGGCTGACATGTAGAGACAGACAGGTAACCAGTCTATCATAGGGCTGACATGTAGAGACAGACAGGTAACCAGTCTATCACATGGAGACATGTGGAGACAGACAGGTAACCAGTCTATCACAGGGAGACATGTAGAGACAGACAGGTAACCAGTCTATCACAGGGAGACATGTAGAGACCGACAGGTAACCAGTCTATCACAGGGGGACATGTAGAGACAGACAGGTAACCAGTCTATCACAGGGAGACATGTAGAGACAGACAGATAACCAGTCTATCACAGGGAGACATGTAGAGACAGACAGGTAACCAGTCTATCACGGGGCCGACATGTAGAGACAGACAGGTAACCAGTCTATCACAGGGAGACATGTAGAGACAGACAGGTAACCAGTCTATCACAGGGGGACATGTAGAGACAGACAGTTAACCAGTCTATCACAGGGAGACATGTAGAGACAGACAGGTAACCAGTCTATCACATGGAGACATGTAGAGACAGACAGGTAACCAGTCTATCACAGGGGGACATGTAGAGACAGACAGGTAACCAGTCTATCACAGGGAGACATGTAGAGACAGACAGGTAACCAGTCTATCACAGGGAGACATGGAGAGACAGACAGGTAACCAGTCTATCACAGGGAGACATGTAGAGACAGACAGGTGACCAGTCTATCACAGGGAGACATGTAGAGACAGACAGGTAACCAGTCTATCACAGGGGGACATGTAGAGACAGACAGGTAACCAGTCTATCACAGGGAGACATGTAGAGACAGACAGGTAACCAGTCTATCACAGGGAGACATGTAGAGACCGACAGGTAACCAGTCTTTCACAGGGGGACATGTAGAGACAGACAGGTAACCAGTCTATCACAGGGAGACATGTAGAGACAGACAGGTAACCAGTCTATCACAGGGAGACATGTAGAGACAGACAGGTAACCAGTCTATCACGGGGCCGACATTTAGAGACAGACAGGTAACCAGTCTATCACAGGGAGACATGTAGAGACAGACAGGTAACCAGTCTATCACAGGGCTGACATGTAGAGACAGACAGGTAACCAGTCTATCACAGGGAGACATGTAGAGACAGACAGGTAACCAGTCTATCACAGGGAGACATGTAGAGACAGACAGGTAACCAGTCTATCACAGGGCTGACATGTAGAGACAGACAGGCAACCAGTCTATCACAGGGCTGACATGTAGAGACAGACAGGTAACCAGTCTATCACAGGGCTGACATGTAGAGACAGACAGGTAACCAGTCTATCATAGGGCTGACATGTAGAGACAGACAGGTAACCAGTCTATCACATGGAGACATGTGGAGACAGACAGGTAACCAGTCTATCACAGGGCTGACATGTAGAGACAGACAGGTAACCAGTCTATCACAGGGAGACATGTAGAGACAGACAGGTAACCAGTCTATCACAGGGCTGACATGTAGAGACAGACAGGTAACCAGTCTATCACAGGGAGACATGTAGAGACAGACAGGTAACCAGTCTATCACAGGGGGACATGTAGAGACAGACAGGTAACCAGTCTATCACAGGGAGACATGTAGAGACAGACAGGTAACCAGTCTATCACAGGGAGACATGTAGAGACCGACAGGTAACCAGTCTTTCACAGGGGGACATGTAGAGACAGACAGGTAACCAGTCTATCACAGGGAGACATGTAGAGACAGACAGGTAACCAGTCTATCACAGGGAGACATGTAGAGACAGACAGGTAACCAGTCTATCACGGGGCCGACATTTAGAGACAGACAGGTAACCAGTCTATCACAGGGAGACATGTAGAGACAGACAGGTAACCAGTCTATCACAGGGAGACATGTAGAGACAGACAGGTAACCAGTCTATCACGGGGCCGACATTTAGAGACAGACAGGTAACCAGTCTATCACAGGGAGACATGTAGAGACAGACAGGTAACCAGTCTATCACAGGGCTGACATGTAGAGACAGACAGGTAACCAGTCTATCACAGGGAGACATGTAGAGACAGACAGGTAACCAGTCTATCACAGGGAGACATGTAGAGACAGACAGGTAACCAGTCTATCACAGGGCTGACATGTAGAGACAGACAGGCAACCAGTCTATCACAGGGTTGACATGTAGAGACAGACAGGTAACCAGTCTATCACAGGGCCGACATGTAGAGACAGACAGGTAACCAGTCTATCACAGGGAGACATGTAGAGACAGACAGGTAACCAGTCTATCACAGGGAGACATGTAGAGACAGACAGGTAACCAGTCTATCATGGGGCCGACATGTAGAGACAGACAGGTAACCAGTCTATCACAGGGAGAAATGTAGAGACAGACAGGTAACCAGTCTATCACAGGGGGACATGTAGAGACAGACAGGTAACCAGTCTATCACAGGGAGACATGTAGAGACAGACAGGTAACCAGTCTATCACAGGGAGACATGTAGAGACAGACAGGTAACCAGTCTATCACAGGGGGACATGTAGAGACAGACAGGTAACCAGTCTATCACAGGGAGACATGTAGAGACAGACAGGTAACCAGTCTATCACAGGGAGACATGTAGAGACAGACAGGTAACCAGTCTATCACAGGGCCGACATGTAGAGAAAGACAGGTAACCAGTCTATCACAGGGAGACATGTAGAGACAGACAGGTAACCAGTCTATCACAGGGAGACATGTAGAGACAGACAGGTAACCAGTCTATCATGGGGCCGACATGTAGAGACAGACAGGTAACCAGTCTATCACAGGGAGACATGTAGAGACAGACAGGTAACCAGTCTATCACAGGGGGACATGTAGAGACAGACAGGTAACCAGTCTATCACAGGGAGACATGTAGAGACAGACAGGTAACCAGTCTATCACAGGGAGACATGTAGAGACAGACAGGTAACCAGTCTATCACAGGGAGACATGTAAAGACAGACAGGTAACCAGTCTATCACAGGGAGACATGTAGAGACAGACAGGTGACCAGTCTATCACAGGGAGACATGTAGAGACAGACAGGTAACCAGTCTATCACAGGGAGACATGTAGAGACAGACAGGTAACCACTCTATCACAGGGCTGACATGTAGAGACAGACAGGTAACCAGTCTATCACAGGGAGACATGTAGAGACAGACAGGTAACCAGTCTATCACAGGGAGACATGTACAGACAGACAGGTAACCAGTCTATCACAGGGCTGACATGTAGAGACAGACAGGTAACCAGTCTATCATAGGGCTGACATGTAGAGACAGACAGGTGACCAGTCTATCACAGGGCTGACATGTAGAGACAGACAGGTAACCAGTCTATCACAGGGAGACATGTAGAGACAGACAGGTAACCAGTCTATCACAGGGAGACATGTAGAGACAGACAGGTAACCAGTCTATCACAGGGCTGACATGTAGAGAAAGACAGGTAACCAGTCTATCACAGGGAGACATGTAGAGACAGACAGGTAACCAGTCTATCACAGGGAGACATGTAGAGACAGACAGGTAACCAGTCTATCATGGGGCCGACATGTAGAGACAGACAGGTAACCAGTCTATCACAGGGAGACATGTAGAGACAGACAGGTAACCAGTCTATCACAGGGGGACATGTAGAGACAGACAGGTAACCAGTCTATCACAGGGAGACATGTAGAGACAGACAGGTAACCAGTCTATCACAGGGAGACATGTAGAGACAGACAGGTAACCAGTCTATCACAGGGGGACATGTAGAGACAGACAGGTAACCAGTCTATCACAGGGAGACATGTAGAGACAGACAGGTAACCAGTCTATCACAGGGAGACATGTAGAGACAGACATGTAACCAGTCTATCACAGGGAGACATGTAGAGACAGACAGGTAACCAGTCTATCACAGGGGGACATGTAGAGACAGACAGGTAACCAGTCTATCACAGGGAGACATGTAGAGACAGACAGGTAACCAGTCTATCACAGGGAGACATGTAGAGACAGACAGGTAACCAGTCTATCACAGGGAGACATGTAAAGACAGACAGGTAACCAGTCTATCACAGGGAGACATGTAGAGACAGACAGGTGACCAGTCTATCACAGGGAGACATGTAGAGACAGACAGGTAACCAGTCTATCACAGGGAGACATGTAGAGACAGACAGGTAACCAGTCTATCACAGGGGGACATGTAGAGACAGACAGGTAACCAGTCTATCACAGGGAGACATGTAGAGACAGACAGGTAACCAGTCTATCACAGGGAGACATGTAGAGACAGACAGGTAACCAGTCTATCACAGGGAGACATGTAGAGACAGACAGGTAACCAGTCTATCACAGGGGGACATGTAGAGACAGACAGGTAACCAGTCTATCACAGGGAGACATGTAGAGACAATCAGGTAACCAGTCTATCACAGGGAGACATGTAGAGACAGACAGGTAACCAGTCTATCACAGGGAGACATGTAAAGACAGACAGGTAACCAGTCTATCACAGGGAGACATGTAGAGACAGACAGGTGACCAGTCTATCACAGGGAGACATGTAGAGACAGACAGGTAACCAGTCTATCACAGGGAGACAATAAGAGACAGACAGGTAACCAGTCTATCACAGGGCTGACATGTAGAGACAGACAGGTAACCAGTCTATCACAGGGAGACATGTAGAGACAGACAGGTAACCAGTCTATCACAGGGAGACATGTACAGACAGACAGGTAACCAGTCTATCACAGGGCTGACATGTAGAGACAGACAGGTAACCAGTCTATCACAGGGCTGACATGTAGAGACAGACAGGTAACCAGTCTATCATAGGGCTGACATGTAGAGACAGACAGGTAACCAGTCTATCACATGGAGACATGTGGAGACAGACAGGTAACCAGTCTATCACAGGGAGACATGTAGAGACAGACAGGTAACCAGTCTATCACAGGGAGACATGTAGAGACCGACAGGTAACCAGTCTATCACAGGGGGACATGTAGAGACAGACAGGTAACCAGTCTATCACAGGGAGACATGTAGAGACAGACAGGTAACCAGTCTATCACAGGGAGACATGTAGAGACAGACAGGTAACCAGTCTATCACGGGGCCGACATGTAGAGACAGACAGGTAACCAGTCTATCACAGGGAGACATGTAGAGACAGACAGGTAACCAGTCTATCACAGGGGGACATGTAGAGACAGACAGTTAACCAGTCTATCACAGGGAGACATGTAGAGACAGACAGGTAACCAGTCTATCACATGGAGACATGTAGAGACAGACAGGTAACCAGTCTATCACAGGGGGACATGTAGAGACAGACAGGTAACCAGTCTATCACAGGGAGACATGTAGAGACAGACAGGTAACCAGTCTATCACAGGGAGACATGGAGAGACAGACAGGTAACCAGTCTATCACAGGGAGACATGTAAAGACAGACAGGTAACCAGTCTATCACAGGGAGACATGTAGAGACAGACAGGTGACCAGTCTATCACAGGGAGACATGTAGAGACAGACAGGTAACCAGTCTATCACAGGGGGACATGTAGAGACAGACAGGTAACCAGTCTATCACAGGGAGACATGTAGAGACAGACAGGTAACCAGTCTATCACAGGGAGACATGTAGAGACCGACAGGTAACCAGTCTTTCACAGGGGGACATGTAGAGACAGACAGGTAACCAGTCTATCACAGGGAGACATGTAGAGACAGACAGGTAACCAGTCTATCACAGGGAGACATGTAGAGACAGACAGGTAACCAGTCTATCACGGGGCCGACATTTAGAGACAGACAGGTAACCAGTCTATCACAGGGAGACATGTAGAGACAGACAGGTAACCAGTCTATCACAGGGCTGACATGTAGAGACAGACAGGTAACCAGTCTATCACAGGGAGACATGTAGAGACAGACAGGTAACCAGTCTATCACAGGGAGACATGTAGAGACAGACAGGTAACCAGTCTATCACAGGGCTGACATGTAGAGACAGACAGGCAACCAGTCTATCACAGGGCTGACATGTAGAGACAGACAGGTAACCAGTCTATCACAGGGCTGACATGTAGAGACAGACAGGTAACCAGTCTATCATAGGGCTGACATGTAGAGACAGACAGGTAACCAGTCTATCACATGGAGACATGTGGAGACAGACAGGTAACCAGTCTATCACAGGGCTGACATGTAGAGACAGACAGGTAACCAGTCTATCACAGGGAGACATGTAGAGACAGACAGGTAACCAGTCTATCACAGGGCTGACATGTAGAGACAGACAGGTAACCAGTCTATCACAGGGAGACATGTAGAGACAGACAGGTAACCAGTCTATCACAGGGGGACATGTAGAGACAGACAGGTAACCAGTCTATCACAGGGAGACATGTAGAGACAGACAGGTAACCAGTCTATCACAGGGAGACATGTAGAGACCGACAGGTAACCAGTCTTTCACAGGGGGACATGTAGAGACAGACAGGTAACCAGTCTATCACAGGGAGACATGTAGAGACAGACAAGTAACCAGTCTATCACAGGGAGACATGTAGAGACAGACAGGTAACCAGTCTATCACGGGGCCGACATTTAGAGACAGACAGGTAACCAGTCTATCACAGGGAGACATGTAGAGACAGACAGGTAACCAGTCTATCACAGGGCTGACATGTAGAGACAGACAGGTAACCAGTCTATCACAGGGAGACATGTAGAGACAGACAGGTAACCAGTCTATCACAGGGAGACATGTAGAGACAGACAGGTAACTAGTCTATCACAGGGCTGACATGTAGAGACAGACAGGCAACCAGTCTATCACAGGGCTGACATGTAGAGACAGACAGGTAACCAGTCTATCACAGGGCCGACATGTAGAGACAGACAGGTAACCAGTCTATCACAGGGAGACATGTAGAGACAGACAGGTAACCAGTCTATCACAGGGAGACATGTAGAGACAGACAGGTAACCAGTCTATCATGGGGCCGACATGTAGAGACAGACAGGTAACCAGTCTATCACAGGGAGAAATGTAGAGACAGACAGGTAACCAGTCTATCACAGGGGGACATGTAGAGACAGACAGGTAACCAGTCTATCACAGGGAGACATGTAGAGACAGACAGGTAACCAGTCTATCACAGGGAGACATGTAGAGACAGACAGGTAACCAGTCTATCACAGGGGGACATGTAGAGACAGACAGGTAACCAGTCTATCACAGGGGGACATGTAGAGACAGACAGGTAACCAGTCTATCACAGGGAGACATGTAGAGACAGACAGGTAACCAGTCTATCACAGGGAGACATGGAGAGACAGACAGGTAACCAGTCTATCACAGGGAGACATGTAAAGACAGACAGGTAACCAGTCTATCACAGGGAGACATGTAGAGACAGACAGGTGACCAGTCTATCACAGGGAGACATGTAGAGACAGACAGGTAACCAGTCTATCACAGGGGGACATGTAGAGACAGACAGGTAACCAGTCTATCACAGGGAGACATGTAGAGACAGACAGGTAACCAGTCTATCACAGGGAGACATGTAGAGACTGACAGGTAACCAGTCTTTCACAGGGGGACATGTAGAGACAGACAGGTAACCAGTCTATCACAGGGAGACATGTAGAGACAGACAGGTAACCAGTCTATCACAGGGAGACATGTAGAGACAGACAGGTAACCAGTCTATCACGGGGCCGACATTTAGAGACAGACAGGTAACCAGTCTATCACAGGGAGACATGTAGAGACAGACAGGTAACCAGTCTATCACAGGGCTGACATGTAGAGACAGACAGGTAACCAGTCTATCACAGGGAGACATGTAGAGACAGACAGGTAACCAGTCTATCACAGGGAGACATGTAGAGACAGACAGGTAACCAGTCTATCACATGGCTGACATGTAGAGACAGACAGGCAACCAGTCTATCACAGGGTTGACATGTAGAGACAGACAGGTAACCAGTCTATCACAGGGCCGACATGTAGAGACAGACAGGTAACCAGTCTATCACAGGGAGACATGTAGAGACAGACAGGTAACCAGTCTATCACAGGGAGACATGTAGAGACAGACAGGTAACCAGTCTATCATGGGGCCGACATGTAGAGACAGACAGGTAACCAGTCTATCACAGGGAGAAATGTAGAGACAGACAGGTAACCAGTCTATCACAGGGGGACATGTAGAGACAGACAGGTAACCAGTCTATCACAGGGAGACATGTAGAGACAGACAGGTAACCAGTCTATCACAGGGAGACATGTAGAGACAGACAGGTAACCAGTCTATCACAGGGGGACATGTAGAGACAGACAGGTAACCAGTCTATCACAGGGAGACATGTAGAGACAGACAGGTAACCAGTCTATCACAGGGAGACATGTAGAGACAGACAGGTAACCAGTCTATCACAGGGCCGACATGTAGAGAAAGACAGGTAACCAGTCTATCACAGGGAGACATGTAGAGACAGACAGGTAACCAGTCTATCACAGGGAGACATGTAGAGACAGACAGGTAACCAGTCTATCATGGGGCCGACATGTAGAGACAGACAGGTAACCAGTCTATCACAGGGAGACATGTAGAGACAGACAGGTAACCAGTCTATCACAGGGGGACATGTAGAGATAGACAGGTAACCAGTCTATCACAGGGAGACATGTAGAGACAGACAGGTAACCAGTCTATCACAGGGAGACATGTAGAGACAGACAGGTAACCAGTCTATCACAGGGAGACATGTAAAGACAGACAGGTAACCAGTCTATCACAGGGAGACATGTAGAGACAGACAGGTGACCAGTCTATCACAGGGAGACATGTAGAGACAGACAGGTAACCAGTCTATCACAGGGAGACATGTAGAGACAGACAGGTAACCAGTCTATCACAGGGCTGACATGTAGAGACAGACAGGTAACCAGTCTATCACAGGGAGACATGTAGAGACAGACAGGTAACCAGTCTATCACAGGGAGACATGTACAGACAGACAGGTAACCAGTCTATCACAGGGCTGACATGTAGAGACAGACAGGTAACCAGTCTATCATAGGGCTGACATGTAGAGACAGACAGGTGACCAGTCTATCACAGGGCTGACATGTAGAGACAGACAGGTAACCAGTCTATCACAGGGAGACATGTAGAGACAGACAGGTAACCAGTCTATCACAGGGAGACATGTAGAGACAGACAGGTAACCAGTCTATCACAGGGCTGACATGTAGAGAAAGACAGGTAACCAGTCTATCACAGGGAGACATGTAGAGACAGACAGGTAACCAGTCTATCACAGGGAGACATGTAGAGACAGACAGGTAACCAGTCTATCATGGGGCCGACATGTAGAGACAGACAGGTAACCAGTCTATCACAGGGAGACATGTAGAGACAGACAGGTAACCAGTCTATCACAGGGAGACATGTAGAGACAGACAGGTAACCAGTCTATCACAGGGGGACATGTAGAGACAGACAGGTAACCAGTCTATCACAGGGAGACATGTAGAGACAGACAGGTAACCAGTCTATCACAGGGAGACATGTAGAGACAGACAGGTAACCAGTCTATCACAGGGCCGACATGTAGAGAAAGACAGGTAACCAGTCTATCACAGGGAGACATGTAGAGACAGACAGGTAACCAGTCTATCACAGGGAGACATGTAGAGACAGACAGGTAACCAGTCTATCATGGGGCCGACATGTAGAGACAGACAGGTAACCAGTCTATCACAGGGAGACATGTAGAGACAGACAGGTAACCAGTCTATCACAGGGGGACATGTAGAGATAGACAGGTAACCAGTCTATCACAGGGAGACATGTAGAGACAGACAGGTAACCAGTCTATCACAGGGAGACATGTAGAGACAGACAGGTAACCAGTCTATCACAGGGAGACATGTAAAGACAGACAGGTAACCAGTCTATCACAGGGAGACATGTAGAGACAGACAGGTGACCAGTCTATCACAGGGAGACATGTAGAGACAGACAGGTAACCAGTCTATCACAGGGAGACATGTAGAGACAGACAGGTAACCAGTCTATCACAGGGCTGACATGTAGAGACAGACAGGTAACCAGTCTATCACAGGGAGACATGTAGAGACAGACAGGTAACCAGTCTATCACAGGGAGACATGTACAGACAGACAGGTAACCAGTCTATCACAGGGCTGACATGTAGAGACAGACAGGTAACCAGTCTATCATAGGGCTGACATGTAGAGACAGACAGGTGACCAGTCTATCACAGGGCTGACATGTAGAGACAGACAGGTAACCAGTCTATCACAGGGAGACATGTAGAGACAGACAGGTAACCAGTCTATCACAGGGAGACATGTAGAGACAGACAGGTAACCAGTCTATCACAGGGCTGACATGTAGAGAAAGACAGGTAACCAGTCTATCACAGGGAGACATGTAGAGACAGACAGGTAACCAGTCTATCACAGGGAGACATGTAGAGACAGACAGGTAACCAGTCTATCATGGGGCCGACATGTAGAGACAGACAGGTAACCAGTCTATCACAGGGAGACATGTAGAGACAGACAGGTAACCAGTCTATCACAGGGGGACATGTAGAGACAGACAGGTAACCAGTCTATCACAGGGAGACATGTAGAGACAGACAGGTAACCAGTCTATCACAGGGAGACATGTAGAGACAGACAGGTAACCAGTCTATCACAGGGGGACATGTAGAGACAGACAGGTAACCAGTCTATCACAGGGAGACATGTAGAGACAGACAGGTAACCAGTCTATCACAGGGAGACATGTAGAGACAGACAGGTAACCAGTCTATCACAGGGAGACATGTAAAGACAGACAGGTAACCAGTCTATCACAGGGAGACATGTAGAGACAGACAGGTGACCAGTCTATCACAGGGAGACATGTAGAGACAGACAGGTAACCAGTCTATCACAGGGAGACAATAAGAGACAGACAGGTAACCAGTCTATCACAGGGCTGACATGTAGAGACAGACAGGTAACCAGTCTATCACAGGGAGACATGTAGAGACAGACAGGTAACCAGTCTATCACAGGGAGACATGTACAGACAGACAGGTAACCAGTCTATCACAGGGCTGACATGTAGAGACAGACAGGTAACCAGTCTATCACAGGGCTGACATGTAGAGACAGACAGGTAACCAGTCTATCATAGGGCTGACATGTAGAGACAGACAGGTAACCAGTCTATCACATGGAGACATGTGGAGACAGACAGGTAACCAGTCTATCACAGGGAGACATGTAGAGACAGACAGGTAACCAGTCTATCACAGGGAGACATGTAGAGACCGACAGGTAACCAGTCTATCACAGGGGGACATGTAGAGACAGACAGGTAACCAGTCTATCACAGGGAGACATGTAGAGACAGACAGGTAACCAGTCTATCACAGGGAGACATGTAGAGACAGACAGGTAACCAGTCTATCACGGGGCCGACATGTAGAAACAGACAGGTAACCAGTCTATCACAGGGAGACATGTAGAGACCGACAGGTAACCAGTCTATCACAGGGGGACATGTAGAGACAGACAGTTAACCAGTCTATCACAGGGAGACATGTAGAGACAGACAGGTAACCAGTCTATCACATGGAGACATGTAGAGACAGACAGGTAACCAGTCTATCACAGGGGGACATGTAGAGACAGACAGGTAACCAGTCTATCACAGGGAGACATGTAGAGACAGACAGGTAACCAGTCTATCACAGGGAGACATGGAGAGACAGACAGGTAACCAGTCTATCACAGGGAGACATGTAAAGACAGACAGGTAACCAGTCTATCACAGGGAGACATGTAGAGACAGACAGGTGACCAGTCTATCACAGGGAGACATGTAGAGACAGACAGGTAACCAGTCTATCACAGGGGGACATGTAGAGACAGACAGGTAACCAGTCTATCACAGGGAGACATGTAGAGACAGACAGGTAACCAGTCTATCACAGGGAGACATGTAGAGACCGACAGGTAACCAGTCTATCACAGGGGGACATGTAGAGACAGACAGGTAACCAGTCTATCACAGGGAGACATGTAGAGACAGACAGGTAACCAGTCTATCACAGGGAGACATGTAGAGACAGACAGGTAACCAGTCTATCACAGGGAGACATGTAGAGACCGACAGGTAACCAGTCTATCACAGGGGGACATGTAGAGACAGACAGGTAACCAGTCTATCACAGGGAGACATGTAGAGACAGACAGGTAACCAGTCTATCACAGGGAGACATGTAGAGACAGACAGGTAACCAGTCTATCACGGGGCCGACATGTAGAGACAGACAGGTAACCAGTCTATCACAGGGAGACATGTAGAGACAGACAGGTAACCAGTCTATCACAGGGGGACATGTAGAGACAGACAGTTAACCAGTCTATCACAGGGAGACATGTAGAGACAGACAGGTAACCAGTCTATCACATGGAGACATGTAGAGACAGACAGGTAACCAGTCTATCACAGGGGGACATGTAGAGACAGACAGGTAACCAGTCTATCACAGGGAGACATGTAGAGACAGACAGGCAACCAGTCTATCACAGGGAGACATGGAGAGACAGACAGGTAACCAGTCTATCACAGGGAGACATGTAAAGACAGACAGGTAACCAGTCTATCACAGGGAGACATGTAGAGACAGACAGGTGACCAGTCTATCACAGGGAGACATGTAGAGACAGACAGGTAACCAGTCTATCACAGGGGGACATGTAGAGACAGACAGGTAACCAGTCTATCACAGGGAGACATGTAGAGACAGACAGGTAACCAGTCTATCACAGGGAGACATGTAGAGACCGACAGGTAACCAGTCTTTCACAGGGGGACATGTAGAGACAGACAGGTAACCAGTCTATCACAGGGAGACATGTAGAGACAGACAGGTAACCAGTCTATCACAGGGAGACATGTAGAGACAGACAGGTAACCAGTCTATCACGGGGCCGACATTTAGAGACAGACAGGTAACCAGTCTATCACAGGGAGACATGTAGAGACAGACAGGTAACCAGTCTATCACAGGGCTGACATGTAGAGACAGACAGGTAACCAGTCTATCACAGGGAGACATGTAGAGACAGACAGGTAACCAGTCTATCACAGGGAGACATGTAGAGACAGACAGGTAACCAGTCTATCACAGGGCTGACATGTAGAGACAGACAGGCAACCAGTCTATCACAGGGCTGACATGTAGAGACAGACAGGTAACCAGTCTATCACAGGGCTGACATGTAGAGACAGACAGGTAACCAGTCTATCATAGGGCTGACATGTAGAGACAGACAGGTAACCAGTCTATCACATGGAGACATGTGGAGACAGACAGGTAACCAGTCTATCACAGGGCTGACATGTAGAGACAGACAGGTAACCAGTCTATCACAGGGAGACATGTAGAGACAGACAGGTAACCAGTCTATCACAGGGCTGACATGTAGAGACAGACAGGTAACCAGTCTATCACAGGGAGACATGTAGAGACAGACAGGTAACCAGTCTATCACAGGGAGACATGGAGAGACAGACAGGTAACCAGTCTATCACAGGGAGACATGTAAAGACAGACAGGTAACCAGTCTATCACAGGGAGACATGTAGAGACAGACAGGTGACCAGTCTATCACAGGGAGACATGTAGAGACAGACAGGTAACCAGTCTATCACAGGGGGACATGTAGAGACAGACAGGTAACCAGTCTATCACAGGGAGACATGTAGAGACAGACAGGTAACCAGTCTATCACAGGGAGACATGTAGAGACCGACAGGTAACCAGTCTATCACAGGGGGACATGTAGAGACAGACAGGTAACCAGTCTATCACAGGGAGACATGTAGAGACAGACAGGTAACCAGTCTATCACAGGGAGACATGTAGAGACAGACAGGTAACCAGTCTATCACAGGGAGACATGTAGAGACCGACAGGTAACCAGTCTATCACAGGGGGACATGTAGAGACAGACAGGTAACCAGTCTATCACAGGGAGACATGTAGAGACAGACAGGTAACCAGTCTATCACAGGGAGACATGTAGAGACAGACAGGTAACCAGTCTATCACGGGGCCGACATGTAGAGACAGACAGGTAACCAGTCTATCACAGGGAGACATGTAGAGACAGACAGGTAACCAGTCTATCACAGGGGGACATGTAGAGACAGACAGTTAACCAGTCTATCACAGGGAGACATGTAGAGACAGACAGGTAACCAGTCTATCACATGGAGACATGTAGAGACAGACAGGTAACCAGTCTATCACAGGGGGACATGTAGAGACAGACAGGTAACCAGTCTATCACAGGGAGACATGTAGAGACAGACAGGTAACCAGTCTATCACAGGGAGACATGGAGAGACAGACAGGTAACCAGTCTATCACAGGGAGACATGTAAAGACAGACAGGTAACCAGTCTATCACAGGGAGACATGTAGAGACAGACAGGTGACCAGTCTATCACAGGGAGACATGTAGAGACAGACAGGTAACCAGTCTATCACAGGGGGACATGTAGAGACAGACAGGTAACCAGTCTATCACAGGGAGACATGTAGAGACAGACAGGTAACCAGTCTATCACAGGGAGACATGTAGAGACCGACAGGTAACCAGTCTTTCACAGGGGGACATGTAGAGACAGACAGGTAACCAGTCTATCACAGGGAGACATGTAGAGACAGACAGGTAACCAGTCTATCACAGGGAGACATGTAGAGACAGACAGGTAACCAGTCTATCACGGGGCCGACATTTAGAGACAGACAGGTAACCAGTCTATCACAGGGAGACATGTAGAGACAGACAGGTAACCAGTCTATCACAGGGCTGACATGTAGAGACAGACAGGTAACCAGTCTATCACAGGGAGACATGTAGAGACAGACAGGTAACCAGTCTATCACAGGGAGACATGTAGAGACAGACAGGTAACCAGTCTATCACAGGGCTGACATGTAGAGACAGACAGGCAACCAGTCTATCACAGGGCTGACATGTAGAGACAGACAGGTAACCAGTCTATCACAGGGCTGACATGTAGAGACAGACAGGTAACCAGTCTATCATAGGGCTGACATGTAGAGACAGACAGGTAACCAGTCTATCACATGGAGACATGTGGAGACAGACAGGTAACCAGTCTATCACAGGGCTGACATGTAGAGACAGACAGGTAACCAGTCTATCACAGGGAGACATGTAGAGACAGACAGGTAACCAGTCTATCACAGGGCTGACATGTAGAGACAGACAGGTAACCAGTCTATCACAGGGAGACATGTAGAGACAGACAGGTAACCAGTCTATCACAGGGGGACATGTAGAGACAGACAGGTAACCAGTCTATCACAGGGAGACATGTAGAGACAGACAGGTAACCAGTCTATCACAGGGAGACATGTAGAGACCGACAGGTAACCAGTCTTTCACAGGGGGACATGTAGAGACAGACAGGTAACCAGTCTATCACAGGGAGACATGTAGAGACAGACAGGTAACCAGTCTATCACAGGGAGACATGTAGAGACAGACAGGTAACCAGTCTATCACGGGGCCGACATTTAGAGACAGACAGGTAACCAGTCTATCACAGGGAGACATGTAGAGACAGACAGGTAACCAGTCTATCACAGGGCTGACATGTAGAGACAGACAGGTAACCAGTCTATCACAGGGAGACATGTAGAGACAGACAGGTAACCAGTCTATCACAGGGAGACATGTAGAGACAGACAGGTAACCAGTCTATCACAGGGCTGACATGTAGAGACAGACAGGCAACCAGTCTATCACAGGGCTGACATGTAGAGACAGACAGGTAACCAGTCTATCACAGGGCCGACATGTAGAGACAGACAGGTAACCAGTCTATCACAGGGAGACATGTAGAGACAGACAGGTAACCAGTCTATCACAGGGAGACATGTAGAGACAGAAAGGTAACCAGTCTATCATGGGGCCGACATGTAGAGACAGACAGGTAACCAGTCTATCACAGGGAGAAATGTAGAGACAGACAGGTAACCAGTCTATCACAGGGGGACATGTAGAGACAGACAGGTAACCAGTCTATCACAGGGAGACATGTAGAGACAGACAGGTAACCAGTCTATCACAGGGAGACATGTAGAGACAGACAGGTAACCAGTCTATCACAGGGGGACATGTAGAGACAGACAGGTAACCAGTCTATCACAGGGGGACATGTAGAGACAGACAGGTAACCAGTCTATCACAGGGAGACATGTAGAGACAGACAGGTAACCAGTCTATCACAGGGAGACATGGAGAGACAGACAGGTAACCAGTCTATCACAGGGAGACATGTAAAGACAGACAGGTAACCAGTCTATCACAGGGAGACATGTAGAGACAGACAGGTGACCAGTCTATCACAGGGAGACATGTAGAGACAGACAGGTAACCAGTCTATCACAGGGGGACATGTAGAGACAGACAGGTAACCAGTCTATCACAGGGAGACATGTAGAGACAGACAGGTAACCAGTCTATCACAGGGAGACATGTAGAGACCGACAGGTAACCAGTCTTTCACAGGGGGACATGTAGAGACAGACAGGTAACCAGTCTATCACAGGGAGACATGTAGAGACAGACAGGTAACCAGTCTATCACAGGGAGACATGTAGAGACAGACAGGTAACCAGTCTATCACGGGGCCGACATTTAGAGACAGACAGGTAACCAGTCTATCACAGGGAGACATGTAGAGACAGACAGGTAACCAGTCTATCACAGGGCTGACATGTAGAGACAGACAGGTAACCAGTCTATCACAGGGAGACATGTAGAGACAGACAGGTAACCAGTCTATCACAGGGAGACATGTAGAGACAGACAGGTAACCAGTCTATCACAGGGCTGACATGTAGAGACAGACAGGCAACCAGTCTATCACAGGGTTGACATGTAGAGACAGACAGGTAACCAGTCTATCACAGGGCCGACATGTAGAGACAGACAGGTAACCAGTCTATCACAGGGAGACATGTAGAGACAGACAGGTAACCAGTCTATCACAGGGAGACATGTAGAGACAGACAGGTAACCAGTCTATCATGGGGCCGACATGTAGAGACAGACAGGTAACCAGTCTATCACAGGGAGAAATGTAGAGACAGACAGGTAACCAGTCTATCACAGGGGGACATGTAGAGACAGACAGGTAACCAGTCTATCACAGTGAGACATGTAGAGACAGACAGGTAACCAGTCTATCACAGGGAGACATGTAGAGACAGACAGGTAACCAGTCTATCACAGGGGGACATGTAGAGACAGACAGGTAACCAGTCTATCACAGGGAGACATGTAGAGACAGACAGGTAACCAGTCTATCACAGGGAGACATGTAGAGACAGACAGGTAACCAGTCTATCACAGGGCCGACATGTAGAGAAAGACAGGTAACCAGTCTATCACAGGGAGACATGTAGAGACAGACAGGTAACCAGTCTATCACAGGGAGACATGTAGAGACAGACAGGTAACCAGTCTATCACAGGGGGACATGTAGAGATAGACAGGTAACCAGTCTATCACAGGGAGACATGTAGAGACAGACAGGTAACCAGTCTATCACAGGGAGACATGTAGAGACAGACAGGTAACCAGTCTATCACAGGGAGACATGTAAAGACAGACAGGTAACCAGTCTATCACAGGGAGACATGTAGAGACAGACAGGTGACCAGTCTATCACAGGGAGACATGTAGAGACAGACAGGTAACCAGTCTATCACAGGGAGACATGTAGAGACAGACAGGTAACCAGTCTATCACAGGGCTGACATGTAGAGACAGACAGGTAACCAGTCTATCACAGGGAGACATGTAGAGACAGACAGGTAACCAGTCTATCACAGGGAGACATGTACAGACAGACAGGTAACCAGTCTATCACAGGGCTGACATGTAGAGACAGACAGGTAACCAGTCTATCATAGGGCTGACATGTAGAGACAGACAGGTGACCAGTCTATCACAGGGCTGACATGTAGAGACAGACAGGTAACCAGTCTATCACAGGGAGACATGTAGAGACAGACAGGTAACCAGTCTATCACAGGGAGACATGTAGAGACAGACAGGTAACCAGTCTATCACAGGGCTGACATGTAGAGAAAGACAGGTAACCAGTCTATCACAGGGAGACATGTAGAGACAGACAGGTAACCAGTCTATCACAGGGAGACATGTAGAGACAGACAGGTAACCAGTCTATCATGGGGCCGACATGTAGAGACAGACAGGTAACCAGTCTATCACAGGGAGACATGTAGAGACAGACAGGTAACCAGTCTATCACAGGGGGACATGTAGAGACAGACAGGTAACCAGTCTATCACAGGGAGACATGTAGAGACAGACAGGTAACCAGTCTATCACAGGGAGACATGTAGAGACAGACAGGTAACCAGTCTATCACAGGGGGACATGTAGAGACAGACAGGTAACCAGTCTATCACAGGGAGACATGTAGAGATAGACAGGTAACCAGTCTATCACAGGGAGACATGTAGAGACAGACAGGTAACCAGTCTATCACAGGGAGACATGTAAAGACAGACAGGTAACCAGTCTATCACAGGGAGACATGTAGAGACAGACAGGTGACCAGTCTATCACAGGGAGACATGTAGAGACAGACAGGTAACCAGTCTATCACAGGGAGACAATAAGAGACAGACAGGTAACCAGTCTATCACAGGGCTGACATGTAGAGACAGACAGGTAACCAGTCTATCACAGGGAGACATGTAGAGACAGACAGGTAACCAGTCTATCACAGGGAGACATGTACAGACAGACAGGTAACCAGTCTATCACAGGGCTGACATGTAGAGACAGACAGGTAACCAGTCTATCACAGGGCTGACATGTAGAGACAGACAGGTAACCAGTCTATCATAGGGCTGACATGTAGAGACAGACAGGTAACCAGTCTATCACATGGAGACATGTGGAGACAGACAGGTAACCAGTCTATCACAGGGAGACATGTAGAGACAGACAGGTAACCAGTCTATCACAGGGAGACATGTAGAGACCGACAGGTAACCAGTCTATCACAGGGGGACATGTAGACACAGACAGGTAACCAGTCTATCACAGGGAGACATGTAGAGACAGACAGGTAACCAGTCTATCACAGGGAGACATGTAGAGACAGACAGGTAACCAGTCTATCACGGGGCCGACATGTAGAGACAGACAGGTAACCAGTCTATCACAGGGAGACATGTAGAGACAGACAGGTAACCAGTCTATCACAGGGGGACATGTAGAGACAGACAGTTAACCAGTCTATCACAGGGAGACATGTAGAGACAGACAGGTAACCAGTCTATCACAGGGCTGACATGTAGAGACAGACAGGTAACCAGTCTATCACAGGGAGACATGTAGAGACAGACAGGTAACCAGTCTATCACAGGGAGACATGTACAGACAGACAGGTAACCAGTCTATCACAGGGCTGACATGTAGAGACAGACAGGTAACCAGTCTATCACAGGGCTGACATGTAGAGACAGACAGGTAACCAGTCTATCATAGGGCTGACATGTAGAGACAGACAGGTAACCAGTCTATCACGGGGCCGACATTTAGAGACAGACAGTTAACCAGTCTATCACAGGGAGACATGTAGAGACAGACAGGTAACCAGTCTATCACAGGGCTGACATGTAGAGACAGACAGGTAACCAGTCTATCACAGGGAGACATGTAGAGACAGACAGGTAACCAGTCTATCACAGGGAGACATGTAGAGACAGACAGGTAACCAGTCTATCACAGGGCTGACATGTAGAGACAGACAGGCAACCAGTCTATCACAGGGCTGACATGTAGAGACAGACAGGTAACCAGTCTATCACAGGGCCGACATGTAGAGACAGACAGGTAACCAGTCTATCACAGGGAGACATGTAGAGACAGACAGGTAACCAGTCTATCACAGGGAGACATGTAGAGACAGACAGGTAACCAGTCTATCATGGGGCCGACATGTAGAGACAGACAGGTAACCAGTCTATCACAGGGAGAAATGTAGAGACAGACAGGTAACCAGTCTATCACAGGGGGACATGTAGAGACAGACAGGTAACCAGTCTATCACAGGGAGACATGTAGAGACAGACAGGTAACCAGTCTATCACAGGGAGACATGTAGAGACAGACAGGTAACCAGTCTATCACAGGGGGACATGTAGAGACAGACAGGTAACCAGTCTATCACAGGGGGACATGTAGAGACAGACAGGTAACCAGTCTATCACAGGGAGACATGTAGAGACAGACAGGTAACCAGTCTATCACAGGGAGACATGGAGAGACAGACATGTAACCAGTCTATCACAGGGAGACATGTAAAGACAGACAGGTAACCAGTCTATCACAGGGAGACATGTAGAGACAGACAGGTGACCAGTCTATCACAGGGAGACATGTAGAGACAGACAGGTAACCAGTCTATCACAGGGGGACATGTAGAGACAGACAGGTAACCAGTCTATCACAGGGAGACATGTAGAGACAGACAGGTAACCAGTCTATCACAGGGAGACATGTAGAGACCGACAGGTAACCAGTCTTTCACAGGGGGACATGTAGAGACAGACAGGTAACCAGTCTATCACAGGGAGACATGTAGAGACAGACAGGTAACCAGTCTATCACAGGGAGACATGTAGAGACAGACAGGTAACCAGTCTATCACGGGGCCGACATTTAGAGACAGACAGGTAACCAGTCTATCACAGGGAGACATGTAGAGACAGACAGGTAACCAGTCTATCACAGGGCTGACATGTAGAGACAGACAGGTAACCAGTCTATCACAGGGAGACATGTAGAGACAGACAGGTAACCAGTCTATCACAGGGAGACATGTAGAGACAGACAGGTAACCAGTCTATCACAGGGCTGACATGTAGAGACAGACAGGCAACCAGTCTATCACAGGGCTGACATGTAGAGACAGACAGGTAACCAGTCTATCACAGGGCCGACATGTAGAGACAGACAGGTAACCAGTCTATCACAGGGCTGACATGTAGAGACAGACAGGTAACCAGTCTATCACATGGAGACATGTGGAGACAGACAGGTAACCAGTCTATCACAGGGAGACATGTAGAGACAGACAGGTAACCAGTCTATCACAGGGAGACATGTAGAGACCGACAGGTAACCAGTCTATCACAGGGGGACATGTAGAGACAGACAGGTAACCAGTCTATCACAGGGCTGACATGTAGAGACAGACAGGCAACCAGTCTATCACAGGGCTGACATGTAGAGACAGACAGGTAACCAGTCTATCACAGGGCCGACATGTAGAGACAGACAGGTAACCAGTCTATCACAGGGAGACATGTAGAGACAGACAGGTAACCAGTCTATCACAGGGAGACATGTAGAGACAGACAGGTAACCAGTCTATCATGGGGCCGACATGTAGAGACAGACAGGTAACCAGTCTATCACAGGGAGACATGTAGAGACAGACAGGTAACCAGTCTATCACAGGGGGACATGTAGAGACAGACAGGTAACCCGTCTATCACAGGGAGACATGTAGAGACAGACAGGTAACCAGTCTATCACAGGGAGACATGTAGAGACAGACAGGTAACCAGTCTATCACAGGGGGACATGTAGAGACAGACAGGTAACCAGTCTATCACAGGGAGACATGTAGAGACAGACAGGTAACCAGTCTATCACAGGGAGACATGTAGAGACAGACAGGTAACCAGTCTATCACAGGGAGACATGTAAAGACAGACAGGTAACCAGTCTATCACAGGGAGACATGTAGAGACAGACAGGTGACCAGTCTATCACAGGGAGACATGTAGAGACAGACAGGTAACCAGTCTATCACAGGGAGACATGTAGAGACAGACAGGTAACCAGTCTATCACAGGGCTGACATGTAGAGACAGACAGGTAACCAGTCTATCACAGGGAGACATGTAGAGACAGACAGGTAACCAGTCTATCACAGGGAGACATGTACAGACAGACAGGTAACCAGTCTATCACAGGGCTGACATGTAGAGACAGACAGGTAACCAGTCTATCACAGGGGGACATGTAGAGACAGACAGGTAACCAGTCTATCACAGGGAGACATGTAGAGACAGACAGGTAACCAGTCTATCACAGGGAGACATGTAGAGACAGACAGGTAACCAGTCTATCACAGGGAGACATGTAAAGACAGACAGGTAACCAGTCTATCACAGGGAGACATGTAGAGACAGACAGGTGACCAGTCTATCACAGGGAGACATGTAGAGACAGACAGGTAACCAGTCTATCACAGGGAGACATGTAGAGACAGACAGGTAACCAGTCTATCACAGGGAGACATGTACAGACAGACAGGTAACCAGTCTATCACAGGGCTGACATGTAGAGACAGACAGGTAACCAGTCTATCACAGGGCTGACATGTAGAGACAGACAGGTAACCAGTCTATCATAGGGCTGACATGTAGAGACAGACAGGTAACCAGTCTATCACATGGAGACATGTGGAGACAGACAGGTAACCAGTCTATCACAGGGAGACATGTAGAGACAGACAGGTAACCAGTCTATCACAGGGAGACATGTAGAGACCGACAGGTAACCAGTCTATCACAGGGGGACATGTAGAGACAGACAGGTAACCAGTCTATCACAGGGCTGACATGTAGAGACAGACAGGTAACCAGTCTATCATAGGGCTGACATGTAGAGACAGACAGGTGACCAGTCTATCACAGGGCTGACATGTAGAGACAGACAGGTAACCAGTCTATCACAGGGAGACATGTAGAGACAGACAGGTAACCAGTCTATCACAGGGAGACATGTAGAGACAGACAGGTAACCAGTCTATTACAGGGCTGACATGTAGAGACAGACAGGCAACCAGTCTATCACAGGGCTGACATGTAGAGACAGACAGGTAACCAGTCTATCACAGGGCCGACATGTAGAGAAAGACAGGTAACCAGTCTATCACAGGGAGACATGTAGAGACAGACAGGTAACCAGTCTATCACAGGGAGACATGTAGAGACAGACAGGTAACCAGTCTATCATGGGGCCGACATGTAGAGACAGACAGGTAACCAGTCTATCACAGGGAGACATGTAGAGACAGACAGGTAACCAGTCTATCACAGGGGGACATGTAGAGACAGACAGGTAACCAGTCTATCACAGGGAGACATGTAGAGACAGACAGGTAACCAGTCTATCACAGGGAGACATGTAGAGACAGACAGGTAACCAGTCTATCACAGGGGGACATGTAAGGACAGACAGGTAACCAGTCTATCACAGGGAGACATGTAGAGACAGACAGGTAACCAGTCTATCACAGGGAGACATGTAGAGACAGACAGGTAACCAGTCTATCACAGGGAGACATGTAAAGACAGACAGGTAACCAGTCTATCACAGGGAGACATGTAGAGACAGACAGGTGACCAGTCTATCACAGGGAGACATGTAGAGACAGACAGGTAACCAGTCTATCACAGGGAGACAATAAGAGACAGACAGGTAACCAGTCTATCACAGGGCTGACATGTAGAGACAGACAGGTAACCAGTCTATCACAGGGAGACATGTAGAGACAGACAGGTAACCAGTCTATCACAGGGAGACATGTAGAGACAGACAGGTAACCAGTCTATCACAGGGAGACATGTAGAGACAGACAGGTAACCAGTCTATCATGGGGCCGACATGTAGAGACAGACAGGTAACCAGTCTATCACAGGGAGACATGTAGAGACAGACAGGTAACCAGTCTATCACAGGGGGACATGTAGAGACAGACAGGTAACCAGTCTATCACAGGGAGACATGTAGAGACAGACAGGTAAGCAGTCTATCACAGGGAGACATGTAGAGACAGACAGGTAACCAGTCTATCACAGGGGGACATGTAGAGACAGACAGGTAACCAGTTTATCACAGGGAGACATGTAGAGACAGACAGGTAACCAGTCTATCACAGGGAGACATGTAGAGACAGACAGGTAACCAGTCTATCACAGGGAGACATGTAAAGACAGACAGGTAACCAGTCTATCACAGGGAGACATGTAGAGACAGACAGGTAACCAGTCTATCACAGGGAGACATGTAGAGACCGAAAGGTAACCAGTCTATCACAGGGGGACATGTAGAGACAGACAGGTAACCAGTCTATCACAGGGCTGACATGTAGAGACAGACAGGTAACCAGTCTATCATAGGGCTGACATGTAGAGACAGACAGGTGACCAGTCTATCACAGGGCTGACATGTAGAGACAGACAGGTAACCAGTCTATCACAGGGAGACATGTAGAGACAGACAGGTAACCAGTCTATCACAGGGAGACATGTAGAGACAGACAGGTAACCAGTCTATCACAGGGCTGACATGTAGAGACAGACAGGCAACCAGTCTATCACAGGGCTGACATGTAGAGACAGACAGGTAACCAGTCTATCACAGGGCCGACATGTAGAGACAGACAGGTAACCAGTCTATCACAGGGAGACATGTAGAGACAGACAGGTAACCAGTCTATCACAGGGAGACATGTAGAGACAGACAGGTAACCAGTCTATCACAGGGGGACATGTAAGGACAGACAGGTAACCAGTCTATCACAGGGAGACATGTAGAGACAGACAGGTAACCAGTCTATCACAGGGAGACATGTAGAGACAGACAGGTAACCAGTCTATCACAGGGAGACATGTAAAGACAGACAGGTAACCAGTCTATCACAGGGAGACATGTAGAGACAGACAGGTAACCAGTCTATCACAGGGAGACATGTAGAGACAGACAGGTAACCAGTCTATCACAGGGAGACATGTAAAGACAGACAGGTAACCAGTCTATCACAGGGAGACATGTAGAGACAGACAGACAGGTGACCAGTCTATCACAGGGAGACATGTAGAGACAGACAGGTAACCAGTCTATCACAGGGAGACATGTAGAGACAGACAGGTAACCAGTCTATCACAGGGCTGACATGTAGAGACAGACAGGTAACCAGTCTATCACAGGGAGACATGTAGAGACAGACAGGTAACCAGTCTATCACAGGGAGACATGTACAGACAGACAGGTAACCAGTCTATCACAGGGCTGACATGTAGAGACAGACAGGTAACCAGTCTATCATAGGGCTGACATGTAGAGACAGACAGGTGACCAGTCTATCACAGGGCTGACATGTAGAGACAGACAGGTAACCAGTCTATCACAGGGAGACATGTAGAGACAGACAGGTAACCAGTCTATCACAGGGAGACATGTAGAGACAGACAGGTAACCAGTCTATCACAGGGCTGACATGTAGAGAAAGACAGGTAACCAGTCTATCACAGGGAGACATGTAGAGACAGACAGGTAACCAGTCTATCACAGGGAGACATGTAGAGACAGACAGGTAACCAGTCTATCATGGGGCCGACATGTAGAGACAGACAGGTAACCAGTCTATCACAGGGAGACATGTAGAGACAGACAGGTAACCAGTCTATCACAGGGGGACATGTAGAGACAGACAGGTAACCAGTCTATCACAGGGAGACATGTAGAGACAGACAGGTAACCAGTCTATCACAGGGAGACATGTAGAGACAGACAGGTAACCAGTCTATCACAGGGGGACATGTAGAGACAGACAGGTAACCAGTCTATCACAGGGAGACATGTAGAGACAGACAGGTAACCAGTCTATCACAGGGAGACATGTAGAGACAGACAGGTAACCAGTCTATCACAGGGAGACATGTAAAGACAGACAGGTAACCAGTCTATCACAGGGAGACATGTAGAGACAGACAGGTGACCAGTCTATCACAGGGAGACATGTAGAGACAGACAGGTAACCAGTCTATCACAGGGAGACAATAAGAGACAGACAGGTAACCAGTCTATCACAGGGCTGACATGTAGAGACAGACAGGTAACCAGTCTATCACAGGGAGACATGTAGAGACAGACAGGTAACCAGTCTATCACAGGGAGACATGTACAGACAGACAGGTAACCAGTCTATCACAGGGCTGACATGTAGAGACAGACAGGTAACCAGTCTATCACAGGGCTGACATGTAGAGACAGACAGGTAACCAGTCTATCATAGGGCTGACATGTAGAGACAGACAGGTAACCAGTCTATCACATGGAGACATGTGGAGACAGACAGGTAACCAGTCTATCACAGGGAGACATGTAGAGACAGACAGGTAACCAGTCTATCACAGGGAGACATGTAGAGACCGACAGGTAACCAGTCTATCACAGGGGGACATGTAGAGACAGACAGGTAACCAGTCTATCACAGGGAGACATGTAGAGACAGACAGGTAACCAGTCTATCACAGGGAGACATGTAGAGACAGACAGGTAACCAGTCTATCACGGGGCCGACATGTAGAGACAGACAGGTAACCAGTCTATCACAGGGCTGACATGTAGAGACAGACAGGCAACCAGTCTATCACAGGGCTGACATGTAGAGACAGACAGGTAACCAGTCTATCACAGGGCCGACATGTAGAGACAGACAGGTAACCAGTCTATCACAGGGAGACATGTAGAGACAGACAGGTAACCAGTCTATCACAGGGAGACATGTAGAGACAGACAGGTAACCAGTCTATCACAGGGGGACATGTAAGGACAGACAGGTAACCAGTCTATCACAGGGAGACATGTAGAGACAGACAGGTAACAAGTCTATCACAGGGAGACATGTAGAGACAGACAGGTAACCAGTCTATCACAGGGAGACATGTAAAGACAGACAGGTAACCAGTCTATTACAGGGAGACATGTAGAGACAGACAGGTAACCAGTCTATCACAGGGAGACATGTAGAGACAGACAGGTAACCAGTCTATCACAGGGAGACATGTAAAGACAGACAGGTAACCAGTCTATCACAGGGAGACATGTAGAGACAGACAGGTGACCAGTCTATCACAGGGAGACATGTAGAGACAGACAGGTAACCAGTCTATCACAGGGAGACATGTAGAGACAGACAGGTAACCAGTCTATCACAGGGCTGACATGTAGAGACAGACAGGTAACCAGTCTATCACAGGGAGACATGTAGAGACAGACAGGTAACCAGTCTATCACAGGGAGACATGTACAGACAGACAGGTAACCAGTCTATCACAGGGCTGACATGTAGAGACAGACAGGTAACCAGTCTATCATAGGGCTGACATGTAGAGACAGACAGGTGACCAGTCTATCACAGGGCTGACATGTAGAGACAGACAGGTAACCAGTCTATCACAGGGAGACATGTAGAGACAGACAGGTAACCAGTCTATCACAGGGAGACATGTAGAGACAGACAGGTAACCAGTCTATCACAGGGCTGACATGTAGAGAAAGACAGGTAACCAGTCTATCACAGGGAGACATGTAGAGACAGACAGGTAACCAGTCTATCACAGGGAGACATGTAGAGACAGACAGGTAACCAGTCTATCACAGGGAGACATGTAGAGACAGACAGGTAACCAGTCTATCACAGGGAGACATGTAGAGACAGACAGGTAACCAGTCTATCACAGGGGGACATGTAGAGACAGACAGGTAACCAGTCTATCACAGGGAGACATGTAGAGACAGACAGTTAACCAGTCTATCACAGGGAGACATGTAGAGACAGACAGGTAACCAGTCTATCACAGGGAGACATGTAAAGACAGACAGGTAACCAGTCTATCACAGGGAGACATGTAGAGACAGACAGGTGACCAGTCTATCACAGGGAGACATGTAGAGACAGACAGGTAACCAGTCTATCACAGGGAGACAATAAGAGACAGACAGGTAACCAGTCTATCACAGGGCTGACATGTAGAGACAGACAGGTAACCAGTCTATCACAGGGAGACATGTAGAGACAGACAGGTAACCAGTCTATCACAGGGAGACATGTACAGACAGACAGGTAACCAGTCTATCACAGGGCTGACATGTAGAGACAGACAGGTAACCAGTCTATCACAGGGCTGACATGTAGAGACAGACAGGTAACCAGTCTATCATAGGGCTGACATGTAGAGACAGACAGGTAACCAGTCTATCACATGGAGACATGTGGAGACAGACAGGTAACCAGTCTATCACAGGGAGACATGTAGAGACAGACAGGTAACCAGTCTATCACAGGGAGACATGTAGAGACCGACAGGTAACCAGTCTATCACAGGGGGACATGTAGAGACAGACAGGTAACCAGTCTATCACAGGGAGACATGTAGAGACAGACAGGTAACCAGTCTATCACAGGGAGACATGTAGAGACAGACAGGTAACCAGTCTATCACGGGGCCGACATGTAGAGACAGACAGGTAACCAGTCTATCACAGGGAGACATGTAGAGACAGACAGGTAACCAGTCTATCACAGGGCTGACATGTAGAGAAAGACAGGTAACCAGTCTATCACAGGGAGACATGTAGAGACAGACAGGTAACCAGTCTATCACAGGGAGACATGTACAGACAGACAGGTAACCAGTCTATCATGGGGCCGACATGTAGAGACAGACAGGTAACCAGTCTATCACAGGGAGACATGTAGAGACAGACAGGTAACCAGTCTATCACAGGGGGACATGTAGAGACAGACAGGTAACCAGTCTATCACAGGGAGACATGTAGAGACAGACAGGTAACCAGTCTATCACAGGGAGACATGTAGAGACAGACAGGTAACCAGTCTATCACAGGGGGACATGTAGAGACAGACAGGTAACCAGTCTATCACAGGGAGACATGTAGAGACAGACAGGTAACCAGTCTATCACAGGGAGACATGTAGAGACAGACAGGTAACCAGTCTATCACAGGGAGACATGTAAAGACAGACAGGTAACCAGTCTATCACAGGGAGACATGTAGAGACAGACAGGTGACCAGTCTATCACAGGGAGACATGTAGAGACAGACAGGTAACCAGTCTATCACAGGGAGACAATAAGAGGCAGACAGGTAACCAGTCTATCACAGGGAGACATGTAAAGACAGACAGGTAACCAGTCTATCACAGGGAGACACGTAGAGACAGACAGGTGACCAGTCTATCACAGGGAGACATGTAGAGACAGACAGGTAACCAGTCTATCACAGGGAGACATGTAGAGACAGACAGGTAACCAGTCTATCACAGGGCTGACATGTAGAGACAGACAGGTAACCAGTCTATCACAGGGAGACATGTAGAGACAGACAGGTAACCAGTCTATCACAGGGAGACATGTACAGACAGACAGGTAACCAGTCTATCACAGGGCTGACATGTAGAGACAGACAGGTAACCAGTCTATCACAGGGGGACATGTAGAGACAGACAGGTAACCAGTCTATCACAGGGAGACATGTAGAGACAGACAGGTAACCAGTCTATCACAGGGAGACATGTAGAGACAGACAGGTAACCAGTCTATCACAGGGAGACATGTAAAGACAGACAGGTAACCAGTCTATCACAGGGAGACATGTAGAGACAGACAGGTGACCAGTCTATCACAGGGAGACATGTAGAGACAGACAGGTGACCAGTCTATCACAGGGAGACATGTAGAGACAGACAGGTAACCAGTCTATCACAGGGAGACATGTAAAGACAGACAGGTAACCAGTCTATCACAGGGAGACATGTAGAGACAGACAGGTGACCAGTCTATCACAGGGAGACATGTAGAGACAGACAGGTAACCAGTCTATCACAGGGAGACAATAAGAGACAGACAGGTAACCAGTCTATCACAGGGCTGACATGTAGAGACAGACAGGTAACCAGTCTATCACAGGGAGACATGTAGAGACAGACAGGTAACCAGTCTATCACAGGGAGACATGTAGAGACAGACAGGTAACCAGTCTATCACAGGGAGACATGTAGAGACAGACAGGTAACCAGTCTATCATGGGGCCGACATGTAGAGACAGACAGGTAACCAGTCTATCACAGGGAGACATGTAGAGACAGACAGGTAACCAGTCTATCACAGGGGGACATGTAGAGACAGACAGGTAACCAGTCTATCACAGGGAGACATGTAGAGACAGACAGGTAACCAGTCTATCACAGGGAGACATGTAGAGACAGACAGGTAACCAGTCTATCACAGGGGGACATGTAGAGACAGACAGGTAACCAGTCTATCACAGGGAGACATGTAGAGACAGACAGGTAACCAGTCTATCACAGGGAGACATGTAGAGACAGACAGGTAACCAGTCTATCACAGGGAGACATGTAAAGACAGACAGGTAACCAGTCTATCACAGGGAGACATGTAGAGACAGACAGGTAACCAGTCTATCACAGGGAGACATGTAGAGACCGAAAGGTAACCAGTCTATCACAGGGGGACATGTAGAGACAGACAGGTAACCAGTCTATCACAGGGCTGACATGTAGAGACAGACAGGTAACCAGTCTATCATAGGGCTGACATGTAGAGACAGACAGGTGACCAGTCTATCACAGGGCTGACATGTAGAGACAGACAGGTAACCAGTCTATCACAGGGAGACATGTAGAGACAGACAGGTAACCAGTCTATCACAGGGAGACATGTAGAGACAGACAGGTAACCAGTCTATCACAGGGCTGACATGTAGAGACAGACAGGCAACCAGTCTATCACAGGGCTGACATGTAGAGACAGACAGGTAACCAGTCTATCACAGGGCCGACATGTAGAGACAGACAGGTAACCAGTCTATCACAGGGAGACATGTAGAGACAGACAGGTAACCAGTCTATCACAGGGAGACATGTAGAGACAGACAGGTAACCATTCTATCACAGGGGGACATGTAAGGACAGACAGGTAACCAGTCTATCACAGGGAGACATGTAGAGACAGACAGGTAACCAGTCTATCACAGGGAGACATGTAGAGACAGACAGGTAACCAGTCTATCACAGGGAGACATGTAAAGACAGACAGGTAACCAGTCTATCACAGGGAGACATGTAGAGACAGACAGGTAACCAGTCTATCACAGGGAGACATGTAGAGACAGACAGGTAACCAGTCTATCACAGGGAGACATGTAAAGACAGACAGGTAACCAGTCTATCACAGGGAGACATGTAGAGACAGACAGGTGACCAGTCTATCACAGGGAGACATGTAGAGACAGACAGGTAACCAGTCTATCACAGGGAGACATGTAGAGACAGACAGGTAACCAGTCTATCACAGGGCTGACATGTAGAGACAGACAGGTAACCAGTCTATCACAGGGAGACATGTAGAGACAGACAGGTAACCAGTCTATCACAGGGAGACATGTAGAGACAGACAGGTAACCAGTCTATCACGGGGCCGACATTTAGAGACAGACAGGTAACCAGTCTATCACAGGGAGACATGTAGAGACAGACAGGTAACCAGTCTATCACAGGGCTGACATGTAGAGACAGACAGGTGACCAGTCTATCACAGGGCTGACATGTAGAGAGAGACAGGTGACCAGTCTATCACAGGGCTGACATGTAGAGACAGACAGGTAACCAGTCTATCACAGGGAGACATGTAGAGACAGACAGGTAACCAGTCTATCACAGGGAGACATGTAGAGACAGACAGGTAACCAGTCTATCACAGGGCTGACATGTAGAGACAGACAGGCAACCAGTCTATCACAGGGCTGACATGTAGAGACAGACAGGTAACCAGTCTATCACAGGGCCGACATGTAGAGAAAGACAGGTAACCAGTCTATCACAGGGAGACATGTAGAGACAGACAGGTAACCAGTCTATCACAGGGAGACATGTAGAGACAGACAGGTAACCAGTCTATCATGGGGCCGACATGTAGAGACAGACAGGTAACCAGTCTATCACAGGGAGACATGTAGAGACAGACAGGTAACCAGTCTATCACAGGGGGACATGTAGAGACAGACAGGTAACCAGTCTATCACAGGGAGACATGTAGAGACAGACAGGTAACCAGTCTATCACAGGGAGACATGTAGAGACAGACAGGTAACCAGTCTATCACAGGGGGACATGTAAGGACAGACAGGTAACCAGTCTATCACAGGGAGACATGTAGAGACAGACAGGTAACCAGTCTATCACAGGGAGACATGTAGAGACAGACAGGTAACCAGTCTATCACAGGGAGACATGTAAAGACAGACAGGTAACCAGTCTATCACAGGGAGACATGTAAAGACAGACAGGTAACCAGTCTATCACAGGGAGACATGTAGAGACAGACAGGTAACCAGTCTATCACAGGGAGACATGTAGAGACAGACAGGTAACCAGTCTATCACAGGGGGACATGTAGAGACAGACAGGTAACCAGTCTATCACAGGGAGACATGTAGAGACAGACAGGTAACCAGTCTATCACAGGGAGACATGTAGAGACAGACAGGTAACCAGTCTATCACAGGGAGACATGTAAAGACAGACAGGTAACCAGTCTATCACAGGGAGACATGTAGAGACAGACAGGTGACCAGTCTATCACAGGGAGACATGTAGAGACAGACAGCTAACCAGTCTATCACAGGGAGACAATAAGAGACAGACAGGTAACCAGTCTATCACAGGGCTGACATGTAGAGACAGACAGGTAACCAGTCTATCACAGGGAGACATGTAGAGACAGACAGGTAACCAGTCTATCACAGGGAGACATGTACAGACAGACAGGTAACCAGTCTATCACAGGGCTGACATGTAGAGACAGACAGGTAACCAGTCTATCACAGGGCTGACATGTAGAGACAGACAGGTAACCAGTCTATCATAGGGCTGACATGTAGAGACAGACAGGTAACCAGTCTATCACATGGAGACATGTGGAGACAGACAGGTAACCAGTCTATCACAGGGAGACATGTAGAGACAGACAGGTAACCAGTCTATCACAGGGAGACATGTAGAGACCGACAGGTAACCAGTCTATCACAGGGGGACATGTAGAGACAGACAGGTAACCAGTCTATCACAGGGAGACATGTAGAGACAGACAGGTAACCAGTCTATCACAGGGAGACATGTAGAGACAGACAGGTAACCAGTCTATCACGGGGCCGACATGTAGAGACAGACAGGTAACCAGTCTATCACAGGGAGACATGTAGAGACAGACAGGTAACCAGTCTATCACAGGGCTGACATGTAGAGAAAGACAGGTAACCAGTCTATCACAGGGAGACATGTAGAGACAGACAGGTAACCAGTCTATCACAGGGAGACATGTAGAGACAGACAGGTAACCAGTCTATCATGGGGCCGACATGTAGAGACAGACAGGTAACCAGTCTATCACAGGGAGACATGTAGAGACAGACAGGTAACCAGTCTATCACAGGGGGACATGTAGAGACAGACAGGTAACCAGTCTATCACAGGGAGACATGTAGAGACAGACAGGTAACCAGTCTTTCACAGGGAGACATGTAGAGACAGACAGGTAACCAGTCTATCACAGGGGGACATGTAGAGACAGACAGGTAACCAGTCTATCACAGGGAGACATGTAGAGACAGACAGGTAACCAGTCTATCACAGGGAGACATGTAGAGACAGACAGGTAACCAGTCTATCACAGGGAGACATGTAAAGACAGACAGGTAACCAGTCTATCACAGGGAGACATGTAGAGACAGACAGGTGACCAGTCTATCACAGGGAGACATGTAGAGACAGACAGGTAACCAGTCTATCACAGGGAGACAATAAGAGACAGACAGGTAACCAGTCTATCACAGGGAGACATGTAAAGACAGACAGGCAACCAGTCTATCACAGGGAGACATGTAGAGACAGACAGGTGACCAGTCTATCACAGGGAGACATGTAGAGACAGACAGGTGACCAGTCTATCACAGGGAGACATGTAGAGACAGACAGGTAACCAGTCTATCACAGGGCTGACATGTAGAGACAGACAGGTAACCAGTCTATCACAGGGAGACATGGAGAGACAGACAGGTAACCAGTCTATCACAGGGAGACATGTAAAGACAGACAGGTAACCAGTCTATCACAGGGAGAGATGTAGAGACAGACAGGTGACCAGTCTATCACAGGGAGACATGTAGAGACAGACAGGTAACCAGTCTATCACAGGGGGACATGTAGAGACAGACAGGTAACCAGTCTATCACAGGGAGACATGTAGAGACAGACAGGTAACCAGTCTATCACAGGGAGACATGTAGAGACCGACAGGTAACCAGTCTTTCACAGGGGGAGATGTAGAGACAGACAGGTAACCAGTCTATCACAGGGAGACATGTAGAGACAGACAGGTAACCAGTCTATCACAGGGAGACATGTAGAGACAGACAGGTAACCAGTCTATCACGGGGCCGACATTTAGAGACAGACAGGTAACCAGTCTATCACAGGGAGACATGTAGAGACAGACAGGTAACCAGTCTATCACAGGGCTGACATGTAGAGACAGACAGGTGACCAGTCTATCACAGGGCTGACATGTAGAGAGAGACAGGTGACCAGTCTATCACAGGGCTGACATGTAGAGACAGACAGGTAACCAGTCTATCACAGGGAGACATGTAGAGACAGACAGGTAACCAGTCTATCACAGGGAGACATGTAGAGACAGACAGGTAACCAGTCTATCACAGGGCTGACATGTAGAGACAGACAGGCAACCAGTCTATCACAGGGCTGACATGTAGAGACAGACAGGTAACCAGTCTATCACAGGGCCGACATGTAGAGAAAGACAGGTAACCAGTCTATCACAGGGAGACATGTAGAGACAGACAGGTAACCAGTCTATCACAGGGAGACATGTAGAGACAGACAGGTAACCAGTCTATCATGGGGCCGACATGTAGAGACAGACAGGTAACCAGTCTATCACAGGGAGACATGTAGAGACAGACAGGTAACCAGTCTATCACAGGGGGACATGTAGAGACAGACAGGTAACCAGTCTATCACAGGGAGACATGTAGAGACAGACAGGTAACCAGTCTATCACAGGGAGACATGTAGAGACAGACAGGTAACCAGTCTATCACAGGGGGACATGTAAGGACAGACAGGTAACCAGTCTATCACAGGGAGACATGTAGAGACAGACAGGTAACCAGTCTATCACAGGGAGACATGTAGAGACAGACAGGTAACCAGTCTATCACAGGGAGACATGTAAAGACAGACAGGTAACCAGTCTATCACAGGGAGACATGTAGAGACAGACAGGTAACCAGTCTATCACAGGGAGACATGTAGAGACAGACAGGTAACCAGTCTATCACAGGGAGACATGTAGAGACAGACAGGTAACCAGTCTATCATGGGGCCGACATGTAGAGACAGACAGGTAACCAGTCTATCACAGGGAGACATGTAGAGACAGACAGGTAACCAGTCTATCACAGGGGGACATGTAGAGACAGACAGGTAACCAGTCTATCACAGGGAGACATGTAGAGACAGACAGGTAACCAGTCTATCACAGGGAGACATGTAGAGACAGACAGGTAACCAGTCTATCACAGGGGGACATGTAGAGACAGACAGGTAACCAGTCTATCACAGGGAGACATGTAGAGACAGACAGGTAACCAGTCTATCACAGGGAGACATGTAGAGACAGACAGGTAACCAGTCTATCACAGGGAGACATGTAAAGACAGACAGGTAACCAGTCTATCACAGGGAGACATGTAGAGACAGACAGGTAACCAGTCTATCACAGGGAGACATGTAGAGACCGAAAGGTAACCAGTCTATCACAGGGGGACATGTAGAGACAGACAGGTAACCAGTCTATCACAGGGCTGACATGTAGAGACAGACAGGTAACCAGTCTATCATAGGGCTGACATGTAGAGACAGACAGGTGACCAGTCTATCACAGGGCTGACATGTAGAGACAGACAGGTAACCAGTCTATCACAGGGAGACATGTAGAGACAGACAGGTAACCAGTCTATCACAGGGAGACATGTAGAGACAGACAGGTAACCAGTCTATCACAGGGCTGACATGTAGAGACAGACAGGTAACCAGTCTATCACAGGGAGACATGTAGAGACCGACAGGTAACCAGTCTATCACAGGGGGACATGTAGAGACAGACAGGTAACCAGTCTATCACAGGGAGACATGTAGAGACAGACAGGTAACCAGTCTATCACAGGGAGACATGTAGAGACAGACAGGTAACCAGTCTATCACAGGGCTGACATGTAGAGACAGACAGGTAACCAGTCTATCACAGGGAGACATGTAGAGACCGACAGGTAACCAGTCTATCACAGGGGGACATGTAGAGACAGACAGGTAACCAGTCTATCACAGGGAGACATGTAGAGACAGACAGGTAACCAGTCTATCACAGGGAGACATGTAGAGACAGACAGGTAACCAGTCTATCACGGGGCCGACATGTAGAGACAGACAGGTAACCAGTCTATCACAGGGAGACATGTAGAGACAGACAGGTAACCAGTCTATCACAGGGCTGACATGTAGAGAAAGACAGGTAACCAGTCTATCACAGGGAGACATGTAGAGACAGACAGGTAACCAGTCTATCACAGGGAGACATGTAGAGACAGACAGGTAACCAGTCTATCATGGGGCCGACATGTAGAGACAGACAGGTAACCAGTCTATCACAGGGAGACATGTAGAGACAGACAGGTAACCAGTCTATCACAGGGGGACATGTAGAGACAGACAGGTAACCAGTCTATCACAGGGAGACATGTAGAGACAGACAGGTAACCAGTCTATCACAGGGAGACATGTAGAGACAGACAGGTAACCAGTCTATCACAGGGGGACATGTAGAGACAGACAGGTAACCAGTCTATCACAGGGAGACATGTAGAGACAGACAGGTAACCAGTCTATCACAGGGAGACATGTAGAGACAGACAGGTAACCAGTCTATCACAGGGAGACATGTAAAGACAGACAGGTAACCAGTCTATCACAGGGAGACATGTAGAGACAGACAGGTGACCAGTCTATCACAGGGAGACATGTAGAGACAGACAGGTAACCAGTCTATCACAGGGAGACAATAAGAGACAGACAGGTAACCAGTCTATCACAGGGAGACATGTAAAGACAGACAGGTAACCAGTCTATCACAGTGAGACATGTAGAGACAGACAGGTGACCAGTCTATCACAGGGAGACATGTAGAGACAGACAGGTAACCAGTCTATCACAGGGGGACATGTAGAGACAGACAGGTAACCAGTCTATCACAGGGAGACATGTAGAGACAGACAGGTAACCAGTCTATCACAGGGAGACATGTAGAGACAGACAGGTAACCAGTCTATCACAGGGAGACATGTAAAGACAGACAGGTAACCAGTCTATCACAGGGAGACATGTAGAGACAGACAGGTGACCAGTCTATCACAGGGAGACATGTAGAGACAGACAGGTAACCAGTCTATCACAGGGAGACATGTAGAGACGGACAGGTAACCAGTCTATCACAGGGCTGACATGTAGAGACAGACAGGTAACCAGTCTATCACAGGGAGACATGGAGAGACAGACAGGTAACCAGTCTATCACAGGGAGACATGTAAAGACAGACAGGTAACCAGTCTATCACAGGGAGACATGTAGAGACAGACAGGTGACCAGTCTATCACAGGGAGACATGTAGAGACAGACAGGTAACCAGTCTATCACAGGGGGACATGTAGAGACAGACAGGTAACCAGTCTATCACAGGGAGACATGTAGAGACAGACAGGTAACCAGTCTATCACAGGGAGACATGTAGAGACCGACAGGTAACCAGTCTTTCACAGGGGGACATGTAGAGACAGACAGGTAACCAGTCTATCACAGGGAGACATGTAGAGACAGACAGGTAACCAGTCTATCACAGGGAGACATGTAGAGACAGACAGGTAACCAGTCTATCACGGGGCCGACATTTAGAGACAGACAGGTAACCAGTCTATCACAGGGAGACATGTAGAGACAGACAGGTAACCAGTCTATCACAGGGCTGACATGTAGAGACAGACAGGTGACCAGTCTATCACAGGGCTGACATGTAGAGAGAGACAGGTGACCAGTCTATCACAGGGCTGACATGTAGAGACAGACAGGTAACCAGTCTATCACAGGGAGACATGTAGAGACAGACAGGTAACCAGTCTATCACAGGGAGACATGTAGAGACAGACAGGTAACCAGTCTATCACAGGGCTGACATGTAGAGACAGACAGGCAACCAGTCTATCACAGGGCTGACATGTAGAGACAGACAGGTAACCAGTCTATCACAGGGCCGACATGTAGAGAAAGACAGGTAACCAGTCTATCACAGGGAGACATGTAGAGACAGACAGGTAACCAGTCTATCACAGGGAGACATGTAGAGACAGACAGGTAACCAGTCTATCATGGGGCCGACATGTAGAGACAGACAGGTAACCAGTCTATCACAGGGAGACATGTAGAGACAGACAGGTAACCAGTCTATCACAGGGGGACATGTAGAGACAGACAGGTAACCAGTCTATCACAGGGAGACATGTAGAGACAGACAGGTAACCAGTCTATCACAGGGAGACATGTAGAGACAGACAGGTAACCAGTCTATCACAGGGGGACATGTAAGGACAGACAGGTAACCAGTCTATCACAGGGAGACATGTAGAGACAGACAGGTAACCAGTCTATCACAGGGAGACATGTAGAGACAGACAGGTAACCAGTCTATCACAGGGAGACATGTAGAGACAGACAGGTAACCAGTCTATCACAGGGGGACATGTAGAGACAGACAGGTAACCAGTCTATCACAGGGGGACATGTAGAGACAGACAGGTAACCAGTCTATCACAGGGAGACATGTAGAGACAGACAGGTAACCAGTCTATCACAGGGAGACATGTAGAGACAGACAGGTAACCAGTCTATCACAGGGGGACATGTAGAGACAGACAGGTAACCAGTCTATCACAGGGAGACATGTAGAGACAGACAGGTAACCAGTCTATCACAGGGAGACATGTAGAGACAGACAGGTAACCAGTCTATCACAGGGAGACATGTAAAGACAGACAGGTAACGAGTCTATCACAGGGAGACATGTAGAGACAGACAGGTAACCAGTCTATCACAGGGAGACATGTAGAGACCGAAAGGTAACCAGTCTATCACAGGGGGACATGTAGAGACAGACAGGTAACCAGTCTATCACAGGGCTGACATGTAGAGACAGACAGGTAACCAGTCTATCATAGGGCTGACATGTAGAGACAGACAGGTGACCAGTCTATCACAGGGCTGACATGTAGAGACAGACAGGTAACCAGTCTATCACAGGGAGACATGTAGAGACAGACAGGTAACCAGTCTATCACAGGGAGACATGTAGAGACAGACAGGTAACCAGTCTATCACAGGGCTGACATGTAGAGACAGACAGGCAACCAGTCTATCACAGGGCTGACATGTAGAGACAGACAGGTAACCAGTCTATCACAGGGCCGACATGTAGAGACAGACAGGTAACCAGTCTATCACAGGGAGACATGTAGAGACAGACAGGTAACCAGTCTATCACAGGGAGACATGTAGAGACAGACAGGTAACCAGTCTATCACAGGGGGACATGTAAGGACAGACAGGTAACCAGTCTATCACAGGGAGACATGTAGAGACAGACAGGTAACCAGTCTATCACAGGGAGACATGTAGAGACAGACAGGTAACCAGTCTATCACAGGGAGACATGTAAAGACAGACAGGTAACCAGTCTATCACAGGGAGACATGTAGAGACAGACAGGTAACCAGTCTATCACAGGGAGACATGTAGAGACAGACAGGTAACCAGTCTATCACAGGGAGACATGTAAAGACAGACAGGTAACCAGTCTATCACAGGGAGACATGTAGAGACAGACAGGTGACCAGTCTATCACAGGGAGACATGTAGAGACAGACAGGTAACCAGTCTATCACAGGGAGACATGTAGAGACAGACAGGTAACCAGTCTATCACAGGGCTGACATGTAGAGACAGACAGGTAACCAGTCTATCACAGGGAGACATGTAGAGACAGACAGGTAACCAGTCTATCACAGGGAGACATGTACAGACAGACAGGTAACCAGTCTATCACAGGGCTGACATGTAGAGACAGACAGGTAACCAGTCTATCATAGGGCTGACATGTAGAGACAGACAGGTAACCAGTCTATCACAGGGAGACATGTAGAGACAGACAGGTAACCAGTCTATCACAGGGCTGACATGTAGAGACAGACAGGTAACCAGTCTATCACAGGGAGACATGTAGAGACAGACAGGTAACCAGTCTATCACAGGGAGACATGTACAGACAGACAGGTAACCAGTCTATCACAGGGCTGACATGTAGAGACAGACAGGTAACCAGTCTATCATAGGGCTGACATGTAGAGACAGACAGGTGACCAGTCTATCACAGGGCTGACATGTAGAGACAGACAGGTAACCATTCTATCACAGGGAGACATGTAGAGACAGACAGGTAACCAGTCTATCACAGGGAGACATGTAGAGACAGACAGGTAACCAGTCTATCACAGGGCTGACATGTAGAGAAAGACAGGTAACCAGTCTATCACAGGGAGACATGTAGAGACAGACAGGTAACCAGTCTATCACAGGGAGACATGTAGAGACAGACAGGTAACCAGTCTATCATGGGGCCGACATGTAGAGACAGACAGGTAACCAGTCTATCACAGGGAGACATGTAGAGACAGACAGGTAACCAGTCTATCACAGGGGGACATGTAGAGACAGACAGGTAACCAGTCTATCACAGGGAGACATGTAGAGACAGACAGGTAACCAGTCTATCACAGGGAGACATGTAGAGACAGACAGGTAACCAGTCTATCACAGGGGGACATGTAGAGACAGACAGGTAACCAGTCTATCACAGGGAGACATGTAGAGACAGACAGGTAACCAGTCTATCACAGGGAGACATGTAGAGACAGACAGGTAACCAGTCTATCACAGGGAGACATGTAAAGACAGACAGGTAACCAGTCTATCACAGGGAGACATGTAGAGACAGACAGGTGACCAGTCTATCACAGGGAGACATGTAGAGACAGACAGCTAACCAGTCTATCACAGGGAGACAATAAGAGACAGACAGGTAACCAGTCTATCACAGGGCTGACATGTAGAGACAGACAGGTAACCAGTCTATCACAGGGAGACATGTAGAGACAGACAGGTAACCAGTCTATCACAGGGAGACATGTACAGACAGACAGGTAACCAGTCTATCACAGGGCTGACATGTAGAGACAGACAGGTAACCAGTCTATCACAGGGCTGACATGTAGAGACAGACAGGTAACCAGTCTATCATAGGGCTGACATGTAGAGACAGACAGGTAACCAGTCTATCACATGGAGACATGTGGAGACAGACAGGTAACCAGTCTATCACAGGGAGACATGTAGAGACAGACAGGTAACCAGTCTATCACAGGGAGACATGTAGAGACCGACAGGTAACCAGTCTATCACAGGGGGACATGTAGAGACAGACAGGTAACCAGTCTATCACAGGGAGACATGTAGAGACAGACAGGTAACCAGTCTATCACAGGGAGACATGTAGAGACAGACAGGTAACCAGTCTATCACGGGGCCGACATGTAGAGACAGACAGGTAACCAGTCTATCACAGGGAGACATGTAGAGACAGACAGGTAACCAGTCTATCACAGGGCTGACATGTAGAGAAAGACAGGTAACCAGTCTATCACAGGGAGACATGTAGAGACAGACAGGTAACCAGTCTATCACAGGGAGACATGTAGAGACAGACAGGTAACCAGTCTATCATGGGGCCGACATGTAGAGACAGACAGGTAACCAGTCTATCACAGGGAGACATGTAGAGACAGACAGGTAACCAGTCTATCACAGGGGGACATGTAGAGACAGACAGGTAACCAGTCTATCACAGGGAGACATGTAGAGACAGACAGGAAACCAGTCTATCACAGGGAGACATGTAGAGACAGACAGGTAACCAGTCTATCACAGGGGGACATGTAGAGACAGACAGGTAACCAGTCTATCACAGGGAGACATGTAGAGACAGACAGGTAACCAGTCTATCACAGGGAGACATGTAGAGACAGACAGGTAACCAGTCTATCACAGGGAGACATGTAAAGACAGACAGGTAACCAGTCTATCACAGGGAGACATGTAGAGACAGACAGGTGACCAGTCTATCACAGGGAGACATGTAGAGACAGACAGGTAACCAGTCTATCACAGGGAGACAATAAGAGACAGACAGGTAACCAGTCTATCACAGGGAGACATGTAAAGACAGACAGGTAACCAGTCTATCACAGGGAGACATGTAGAGACAGACAGGTGACCAGTCTATCACAGGGAGACATGTAGAGACAGACAGGTAACCAGTCTATCACAGGGGGACATGTAGAGACAGACAGGTAACCAGTCTATCACAGGGAGACATGTAGAGACAGACAGGTAACCAGTCTATCACAGGGAGACATGTAGAGACAGACAGGTAACCAGTCTATCACAGGGAGACATGTAAAGACAGACAGGTAACCAGTCTATCACAGGGAGACATGTAGAGACAGACAGGTGACCAGTCTATCACAGGGAGACATGTAGAGACAGACAGGTAACCAGTCTATCACAGGGAGACATGTAGAGACAGACAGGTAACCAGTCTATCACAGGGCTGACATGTAGAGACAGACAGGTAACCAGTCTATCACAGGGAGACATGGAGAGACAGACAGGTAACCAGTCTATCACAGGGAGACATGTAAAGACAGACAGGTAACCAGTCTATCACAGGGAGAGATGTAGAGACAGACAGGTGACCAGTCTATCACAGGGAGACATGTAGAGACAGACAGGTAACCAGTCTATCACAGGGGGACATGTAGAGACAGACAGGTAACCAGTCTATCACAGGGAGACATGTAGAGACAGACAGGTAACCAGTCTATCACAGAGAGACATGTAGAGACCGACAGGTAACCAGTCTTTCACAGGGGGACATGTAGAGACAGACAGGTAACCAGTCTATCACAGGGAGACATGTAGAGACAGACAGGTAACCAGTCTATCACAGGGAGACATGTAGAGACAGACAGGTAACCAGTCTATCACGGGGCCGACATTTAGAGACAGACAGGTAACCAGTCTATCACAGGGAGACATGTAGAGACAGACAGGTAACCAGTCTATCACAGGGCTGACATGTAGAGACAGACAGGTGACCAGTCTATCACAGGGCTGACATGTAGAGAGAGACAGGTGACCAGTCTATCACAGGGCTGACATGTAGAGACAGACAGGTAACCAGTCTATCACAGGGAGACATGTAGAGACAGACAGGTAACCAGTCTATCACAGGGAGACATGTAGAGACAGACAGGTAACCAGTCTATCACAGGGCTGACATGTAGAGACAGACAGGCAACCAGTCTATCACAGGGCTGACATGTAGAGACAGACAGGTAACCAGTCTATCACAGGGCCGACATGTAGAGAAAGACAGGTAACCAGTCTATCACAGGGAGACATGTAGAGACAGACAGGTAACCAGTCTATCACAGGGAGACATGTAGAGACAGACAGGTAACCAGTCTATCATGGGGCCGACATGTAGAGACAGACAGGTAACCAGTCTATCACAGGGAGACATGTAGAGACAGACAGGTAACCAGTCTATCACAGGGGGACATGTAGAGACAGACAGGTAACCAGTCTATCACAGGGAGACATGTAGAGACAGACAGGTAACCAGTCTATCACAGGGAGACATGTAGAGACAGACAGGTAACCAGTCTATCACAGGGGGACATGTAAGGACAGACAGGTAACCAGTCTATCACAGGGAGACATGTAGAGACAGACAGGTAACCAGTCTATCACAGGGAGACATGTAGAGACAGACAGGTAACCAGTCTATCACAGGGAGACATGTAAAGACAGACAGGTAACCAGTTTATCACAGGGAGACATGTAGAGACAGACAGGTAACCAGTCTATCACAGGGAGACATGTAGAGACAGACAGGTAACCAGTCTATCACAGGGAGACATGTAGAGACAGACAGGTAACCAGTCTATCATGGGGCCGACATGTAGAGACAGACAGGTAACCAGTCTATCACAGGGAGACATGTAGAGACAGACAGGTAACCAGTCTATCACAGGGGGACATGTAGAGACAGACAGGTAACCAGTCTATCACAGGGAGACATGTAGAGACAGACAGGTAACCAGTCTATCACAGGGAGACATGTAGAGACAGACAGGTAACCAGTCTATCACAGGGGGACATGTAGAGACAGACAGGTAACCAGTCTATCACAGGGAGACATGTAGAGACAGACAGGTAACCAGTCTATCACAGGGAGACATGTAGAGACAGACAGGTAACCAGTCTATCACAGGGAGACATGTAAAGACAGACAGGTAACCAGTCTATCACAGGGAGACATGTAGAGACAGACAGGTAACCAGTCTATCACAGGGAGACATGTAGAGACCGAAAGGTAACCAGTCTATCACAGGGGGACATGTAGAGACAGACAGGTAACCAGTCTATCACAGGGCTGACATGTAGAGACAGACAGGTAACCAGTCTATCATAGGGCTGACATGTAGAGACAGACAGGTGACCAGTCTATCACAGGGCTGACATGTAGAGACAGACAGGTAACCAGTCTATCACAGGGAGACATGTAGAGACAGACAGGTAACCAGTCTATCACAGGGAGACATGTAGAGACAGACAGGTAACCAGTCTATCACAGGGCTGACATGTAGAGACAGACAGGCAACCAGTCTATCACAGGGCTGACATGTAGAGACAGACAGGTAACCAGTCTATCACAGGGCCGACATGTAGAGACAGACAGGTAACCAGTCTAACACAGGGAGACATGTAGAGACAGACAGGTAACCAGTCTATCACAGGGAGACATGTAGAGACAGACAGGTAACCAGTCTATCACAGGGGGACATGTAAGGACAGACAGGTAACCAGTCTATCACAGGGAGACATGTAGAGACAGACAGGTAACCAGTCTATCACAGGGAGACATGTAGAGACAGACAGGTAACCAGTCTATCACAGGGAGACATGTAAAGACAGACAGGTAACCAGTCTATCACAGGGAGACATGTAGAGACAGACAGGTAACCAGTCTATCACAGGGAGACATGTAGAGACAGACAGGTAACCAGTCTATCACAGGGAGACATGTAAAGACAGACAGGTAACCAGTCTATCACAGGGAGACATGTAGAGACAGACAGGTGACCAGTCTATCACAGGGAGACATGTAGAGACAGACAGGTAACCAGTCTATCACAGGGAGACATGTAGAGACAGACAGGTAACCAGTCTATCACAGGGCTGACATGTAGAGACAGACAGGTAACCAGTCTATCACAGGGAGACATGTAGAGACAGACAGGTAACCAGTCTATCACAGGGAGACATGTACAGACAGACAGGTAACCAGTCTATCACAGGGCTGACATGTAGAGACAGACAGGTAACCAGTCTATCATAGGGCTGACATGTAGAGACAGACAGGTGACCAGTCTATCACAGGGCTGACATGTAGAGAAAGACAGGTAACCAGTCTATCACAGGGAGACATGTAGAGACAGACAGGTAACCAGTCTATCACAGGGAGACATGTAGAGACAGACAGGTAACCAGTCTATCACAGGGCTGACATGTAGAGAAAGACAGGTAACCAGTCTATCACAGGGAGACATGTAGAGACAGACAGGTAACCAGTCTATCACAGGGAGACATGTAGAGACAGACAGGTAACCAGTCTATCATGGGGCCGACATGTAGAGACAGACAGGTAACCAGTCTATCACAGGGAGACATGTAGAGACAGACAGGTAACCAGTCTATCACAGGGCTGACATGTAGAGACAGACAGGTAACCAGTCTATCACAGGGAGACATGTAGAGACAGACAGGTAACCAGTCTATCACAGGGAGACATGTACAGACAGACAGGTAACCAGTCTATCACAGGGCTGACATGTAGAGACAGACAGGTAACCAGTCTATCATAGGGCTGACATGTAGAGACAGACAGGTGACCAGTCTATCACAGGGCTGACATGTAGAGACAGACAGGTAACCAGTCTATCACAGGGAGACATGTAGAGACAGACAGGTAACCAGTCTATCACAGGGAGACATGTAGAGACAGACAGGTAACCAGTCTATCACAGGGCTGACATGTAGAGAAAGACAGGTAACCAGTCTATCACAGGGAGACATGTAGAGACAGACAGGTAACCAGTCTATCACAGGGAGACATGTAGAGACAGACAGGTAACCAGTCTATCATGGGGCCGACATGTAGAGACAGACAGGTAACCAGTCTATCACAGGGAGACATGTAGAGACAGACAGGTAACCAGTCTATCACAGGGGGACATGTAGAGACAGACAGGTAACCAGTCTATCACAGGGAGACATGTAGAGACAGACAGGTAACCAGTCTATCACAGGGAGACATGTAGAGACAGACAGGTAACCAGTCTATCACAGGGGGACATGTAGAGACAGACAGGTAACCAGTCTATCACAGGGAGACATGTAGAGACAGACAGGTAACCAGTCTATCACAGGGAGACATGTAGAGACAGACAGGTAACCAGTCTATCACAGGGAGACATGTAAAGACAGACAGGTAACCAGTCTATCACAGGGAGACATGTAGAGACAGACAGGTGACCAGTCTATCACAGGGAGACATGTAGAGACAGACAGCTAACCAGTCTATCACAGGGAGACAATAAGAGACAGACAGGTAACCAGTCTATCACAGGGAGACATGTAGAGACAGACAGGTAACCAGTCTATCACAGGGAGACTTGTAGAGACAGACAGGTAACCAGTCTATCACAGGGAGACATGTAAAGACAGACAGGTAACCAGTCTATCACAGGGAGACATGTAGAGACAGACAGGTAACCAGTCTATCACAGGGAGACATGTAGAGACCGAAAGGTAACCAGTCTATCACAGGGGGACATGTAGAGACAGACAGGTAACCAGTCTATCACAGGGCTGACATGTAGAGACAGACAGGTAACCAGTCTATCATAGGGCTGACATGTAGAGACAGACAGGTGACCAGTCTATCACAGGGCTGACATGTAGAGACAGACAGGTAACCAGTCTATCACAGGGAGACATGTAGAGACAGACAGGTAACCAGTCTATCACAGGGAGACATGTAGAGACAGACAGGTAACCAGTCTATCACAGGGCTGACATGTAGAGACAGACAGGCAACCAGTCTATCACAGGGCTGACATGTAGAGACAGACAGGTAACCAGTCTATCACAGGGCCGACATGTAGAGACAGACAGGTAACCAGTCTATCACAGGGAGACATGTAGAGACAGACAGGTAACCAGTCTATCACAGGGAGACATGTAGAGACAGACAGGTAACCAGTCTATCACAGGGGGACATGTAAGGACAGACAGGTAACCAGTCTATCACAGGGAGACATGTAGAGACAGACAGGTAACCAGTCTATCACAGGGAGACATGTAGAGACAGACAGGTAACCAGTCTATCACAGGGAGACATGTAAAGACAGACAGGTAACCAGTCTATCACAGGGAGACATGTAGAGACAGACAGGTAACCAGTCTATCACAGGGAGACATGTAGAGACAGACAGGTAACCAGTCTATCACAGGGAGACATGTAAAGACAGACAGGTAACCAGTCTATCACAGGGAGACATGTAGAGACAGACAGGTGACCAGTCTATCACAGGGAGACATGTAGAGACAGACAGGTAACCAGTCTATCACAGGGAGACATGTAGAGACAGACAGGTAACCAGTCTATCACAGGGCTGACATGTAGAGACAGACAGGTAACCAGTCTATCACAGGGAGACATGTAGAGACAGACAGGTAACCAGTCTATCACAGGGAGACATGTACAGACAGACAGGTAACCAGTCTATCACAGGGCTGACATGTAGAGACAGACAGGTAACCAGTCTATCATAGGGCTGACATGTAGAGACAGACAGGTGACCAGTCTATCACAGGGCTGACATGTAGAGACAGACAGGTAACCAGTCTATCACAGGGAGACATGTAGAGACAGACAGGTAACCAGTCTATCACAGGGAGACATGTAGAGACAGACAGGTAACCAGTCTATCACAGGGCTGACATGTAGAGAAAGACAGGTAACCAGTCTATCACAGGGAGACATGTAGAGACAGACAGGTAACCAGTCTATCACAGGGAGACATGTAGAGACAGACAGGTAACCAGTCTATCATGGGGCCGACATGTAGAGACAGACAGGTAACCAGTCTATCACAGGGAGACATGTAGAGACAGACAGGTAACCAGTCTATCACAGGGCTGACATGTAGAGACAGACAGGTAACCAGTCTATCACAGGGAGACATGTAGAGACAGACAGGTAACCAGTCTATCACAGGGAGACATGTACAGACAGACAGGTAACCAGTCTATCACAGGGCTGACATGTAGAGACAGACAGGTAACCAGTCTATCATAGGGCTGACATGTAGAGACAGACAGGTGACCAGTCTATCACAGGGCTGACATGTAGAGACAGACAGGTAACCAGTCTATCACAGGGAGACATGTAGAGACAGACAGGTAACCAGTCTATCACAGGGAGACATGTAGAGACAGACAGGTAACCAGTCTATCACAGGGCTGACATGTAGAGAAAGACAGGTAACCAGTCTATCACAGGGAGACATGTAGAGACAGACAGGTAACCAGTCTATCACAGGGAGACATGTAGAGACAGACAGGTAACCAGTCTATCACATGGAGACATGTGGAGACAGACAGGTAACCAGTCTATCACAGGGCTGACATGTAGAGAAAGACAGGTAACCAGTCTATCACAGGGAGACATGTAGAGACAGACAGGTAACCAGTCTATCACAGGGAGACATGTAGAGACAGACAGGTAACCAGTCTATCATGGGGCCGACATGTAGAGACAGACAGGTAACCAGTCTATCACAGGGAGACATGTAGAGACAGACAGGTAACCAGTCTATCACAGGGGGACATGTAGAGACAGACAGGTAACCAGTCTATCACAGGGAGACATGTAGAGACAGACAGGTAACCAGTCTATCACAGGGAGACATGTAGAGACAGACAGGTAACCAGTCTATCACAGGGGGACATGTAGAGACAGACAGGTAACCAGTCTATCACAGGGAGACATGTAGAGACAGACAGGTAACCAGTCTATCACAGGGAGACATGTAGAGACAGACAGGTAACCAGTCTATCACAGGGAGACATGTAAAGACAGACAGGTAACCAGTCTATCACAGGGAGACATGTAGAGACAGACAGGTGACCAGTCTATCACAGGGAGACATGTAGAGACAGACAGCTAACCAGTCTATCACAGGGAGACAATAAGAGACAGACAGGTAACCAGTCTATCACAGGGCTGACATGTAGAGACAGACAGGTAACCAGTCTATCACAGGGAGACATGTAGAGACAGACAGGTAACCAGTCTATCACAGGGAGACATGTACAGACAGACAGGTAACCAGTCTATCACAGGGCTGACATGTAGAGACAGACAGGTAACCAGTCTATCACAGGGCTGACATGTAGAGACAGACAGGTAACCAGTCTATCATAGGGCTGACATGTAGAGACAGACAGGTAACCAGTCTATCACATGGAGACATGTGGAGACAGACAGGTAACCAGTCTATCACAGGGAGACATGTAGAGACAGACAGGTAACCAGTCTATCACAGGGAGACATGTAGAGACTGACAGGTAACCAGTCTATCACAGGGGGACATGTAGAGACAGACAGGTAACCAGTCTATCACAGGGAGACATGTAGAGACAGACAGGTAACCAGTCTATCACAGGGAGACATGTAGAGACAGACAGGTAACCAGTCTATCACGGGGCCGACATGTAGAGACAGACAGGTAACCAGTCTATCACAGGGAGACATGTAGAGACAGACAGGTAACCAGTCTATCACAGGGCTGACATGTAGAGAAAGACAGGTAACCAGTCTATCACAGGGAGACATGTAGAGACAGACAGGTAACCAGTCTATCACAGGGAGACATGTAGAGACAGACAGGTAACCAGTCTATCATGGGGCCGACATGTAGAGACAGACAGGTAACCAGTCTATCACAGGGAGACATGTAGAGACAGACAGGTAACCAGTCTATCACAGGGGGACATGTAGAGACAGACAGGTAACCAGTCTATCACAGGGAGACATGTAGAGACAGACAGGTAACCAGTCTATCACAGGGAGACATGTAGAGACAGACAGGTAACCAGTCTATCACAGGGGGACATGTAGAGACAGACAGGTAACCAGTCTATCACAGGGAGACATGTAGAGACAGACAGGTAACCAGTCTATCACAGGGAGACATGTAGAGACAGACAGGTAACCAGTCTATCACAGGGAGACATGTAAAGACAGACAGGTAACCAGTCTATCACAGGGAGACATGTAGAGACAGACAGGTGACCAGTCTATCACAGGGAGACATGTAGAGACAGACAGGTAACCAGTCTATCACATGGAGACAATAAGAGACAGACAGGTAACCAGTCTATCACAGGGAGACATGTAAAGACAGACAGGTAACCAGTCTATCACAGGGAGACATGTAGAGACAGACAGGTGACCAGTCTATCACAGGGAGACATGTAGAGACAGACAGGTAACCAGTCTATCACAGGGGGACATGTAGAGACAGACAGGTAACCAGTCTATCACAGGGAGACATGTAGAGACAGACAGGTAACCAGTCTATCACAGGGAGACATGTAGAGACAGACAGGTAACCAGTCTATCACAGGGAGACATGTAAAGACAGACAGGTAACCAGTCTATCACAGGGAGACATGTAGAGACAGACAGGTAACCAGTCTATCATGGGGCCGACATGTAGAGACAGACAGGTAACCAGTCTATCACAGGGAGACATGTAGAGACAGACAGGTAACCAGTCTATCACAGGGCTGACATGTAGAGACAGACAGGTAACCAGTCTATCACAGGGAGACATGTAGAGACAGACAGGTAACCAGTCTATCACAGGGAGACATGTACAGACAGACAGGTAACCAGTCTATCACAGGGCTGACATGTAGAGAAAGACAGGTAACCAGTCTATCACAGGGAGACATGTAGAGACAGACAGGTAACCAGTCTATCACAGGGAGACATGTAGAGACAGACAGGTAACCAGTCTATCATGGGGCCGACATGTAGAGACAGACAGGTAACCAGTCTATCACAGGGAGACATGTAGAGACAGACAGGTAACCAGTCTATCACAGGGGGACATGTAGAGACAGACAGGTAACCAGTCTATCACAGGGAGACATGTAGAGACAGACAGGTAACCAGTCTATCACAGGGAGACATGTAGAGACAGACAGGTAACCAGTCTATCACAGGGGGACATGTAGAGACAGACAGGTAACCAGTCTATCACAGGGAGACATGTAGAGACAGACAGGTAACCAGTCTATCACAGGGAGACATGTAGAGACAGACAGGTAACCAGTCTATCACAGGGAGACATGTAAAGACAGACAGGTAACCAGTCTATCACAGGGAGACATGTAGAGACAGACAGGTGACCAGTCTATCACAGGGAGACATGTAGAGACAGACAGCTAACCAGTCTATCACAGGGAGACAATAAGAGACAGACAGGTAACCAGTCTATCACAGGGCTGACATGTAGAGACAGACAGGTAACCAGTCTATCACAGGGAGACATGTAGAGACAGACAGGTAACCAGTCTATCACAGGGAGACATGTACAGACAGACAGGTAACCAGTCTATCACAGGGCTGACATGTAGAGACAGACAGGTAACCAGTCTATCACAGGGCTGACATGTAGAGACAGACAGGTAACCAGTCTATCATAGGGCTGACATGTAGAGACAGACAGGTAACCAGTCTATCACATGGAGACATGTGGAGACAGACAGGTAACCAGTCTATCACAGGGAGACATGTAGAGACAGACAGGTAACCAGTCTATCACAGGGAGACATGTAGAGACCGACAGGTAACCAGTCTATCACAGGGGGACATGTAGAGACAGACAGGTAACCAGTCTATCACAGGGAGACATGTAGAGACAGACAGGTAACCAGTCTATCACAGGGAGACATGTAGAGACAGACAGGTAACCAGTCTATCACGGGGCCGACATGTAGAGACAGACAGGTAACCAGTCTATCACAGGGAGACATGTAGAGACAGACAGGTAACCAGTCTATCACAGGGCTGACATGTAGAGAAAGACAGGTAACCAGTCTATCACAGGGAGACATGTAGAGACAGACAGGTAACCAGTCTATCACAGGGAGACATGTAGAGACAGACAGGTAACCAGTCTATCATGGGGCCGACATGTAGAGACAGACAGGTAACCAGTCTATCACAGGGAGACATGTAGAGACAGACAGGTAACCAGTCTATCACAGGGGGACATGTAGAGACAGACAGGTAACCAGTCTATCACAGGGAGACATGTAGAGACAGACAGGTAACCAGTCTATCACAGGGAGACATGTAGAGACCGACAGGTAACCAGTCTTTCACAGGGGGACATGTAGAGACAGACAGGTAACCAGTCTATCACAGGGAGACATGTAGAGACAGACAGGTAACCAGTCTATCACAGGGAGACATGTAGAGACAGACAGGTAACCAGTCTATCACGGGGCCGACATTTAGAGACAGACAGGTAACCAGTCTATCACAGGGAGACATGTACAGACAGACAGGTAACCAGTCTATCACAGGGCTGACATGTAGAGAAAGACAGGTAACCAGTCTATCACAGGGAGACATGTAGAGACAGACAGGTAACCAGTCTATCACAGGGAGACATGTAGAGACAGACAGGTAACCAGTCTATCATGGGGCCGACATGTAGAGACAGACAGGTAACCAGTCTATCACAGGGAGACATGTAGAGACAGACAGGTAACCAGTCTATCACAGGGGGACATGTAGAGACAGACAGGTAACCAGTCTATCACAGGGAGACATGTAGAGACAGACAGGTAACCAGTCTATCACAGGGAGACATGTAGAGACAGACAGGTAACCAGTCTATCACAGGGGGACATGTAGAGACAGACAGGTAACCAGTCTATCACAGGGAGACATGTAGAGACAGACAGGTAACCAGTCTATCACAGGGAGACATGTAGAGACAGACAGGTAACCAGTCTATCACAGGGAGACATGTAAAGACAGACAGGTAACCAGTCTATCACAGGGAGACATGTAGAGACAGACAGGTGACCAGTCTATCACAGGGAGACATGTAGAGACAGACAGCTAACCAGTCTATCACAGGGAGACAATAAGAGACAGACAGGTAACCAGTCTATCACAGGGCTGACATGTAGAGACAGACAGGTAACCAGTCTATCACAGGGAGACATGTAGAGACAGACAGGTAACCAGTCTATCACAGGGAGACATGTACAGACAGACAGGTAACCAGTCTATCACAGGGCTGACATGTAGAGACAGACAGGTAACCAGTCTATCACAGGGCTGACATGTAGAGACAGACAGGTAACCAGTCTATCATAGGGCTGACATGTAGAGACAGACAGGTAACCAGTCTATCACATGGAGACATGTGGAGACAGACAGGTAACCAGTCTATCACAGGGAGACATGTAGAGACAGACAGGTAACCAGTCTATCACAGGGAGACATGTAGAGACCGACAGGTAACCAGTCTATCACAGGGGGACATGTAGAGACAGACAGGTAACCAGTCTATCACAGGGAGACATGTAGAGACAGACAGGTAACCAGTCTATCACAGGGAGACATGTAGAGACAGACAGGTAACCAGTCTATCACGGGGCCGACATGTAGAGACAGACAGGTAACCAGTCTATCACAGGGAGACATGTAGAGACAGACAGGTAACCAGTCTATCACAGGGCTGACATGTAGAGAAAGACAGGTAACCAGTCTATCACAGGGAGACATGTAGAGACAGACAGGTAACCAGTCTATCACAGGGAGACATGTAGAGACAGACAGGTAACCAGTCTATCATGGGGCCGACATGTAGAGACAGACAGGTAACCAGTCTATCACAGGGAGACATGTAGAGACAGACAGGTAACCAGTCTATCACAGGGGGACATGTAGAGACAGACAGGTAACCAGTCTATCACAGGGAGACATGTAGAGACAGACAGGTAACCAGTCTATCACAGGGAGACATGTAGAGACCGACAGGTAACCAGTCTTTCACAGGGGGACATGTAGAGACAGACAGGTAACCAGTCTATCACAGGGAGACATGTAGAGACAGACAGGTAACCAGTCTATCACAGGGAGACATGTAGAGACAGACAGGTAACCAGTCTATCACGGGGCCGACATTTAGAGACAGACAGGTAACCAGTCTATCACAGGGAGACATGTAGAGACAGACAGGTAACCAGTCTATCACAGGGCTGACATGTAGAGACAGACAGGTGACCAGTCTATCACAGGGCTGACATGTAGAGAGAGACAGGTGACCAGTCTATCACAGGGCTGACATGTAGAGACAGACAGGTAACCAGTCTATCACAGGGAGACATGTAGAGACAGACAGGTAACCAGTCTATCACAGGGAGACATGTAGAGACAGACAGGTAACCAGTCTATCACAGGGCTGACATGTAGAGACAGACAGGCAACCAGTCTATCACAGGGCTGACATGTAGAGACAGACAGGTAACCAGTCTATCACAGGGCCGACATGTAGAGAAAGACAGGTAACCAGTCTATCACAGGGAGACATGTAGAGACAGACAGGTAACCAGTCTATCACAGGGAGACATGTAGAGACAGACAGGTAACCAGTCTATCATGGGGCCGACATGTAGAGACAGACAGGTAACCAGTCTATCACAGGGAGACATGTAGAGACAGACAGGTAACCAGTCTATCACAGGGGGACATGTAGAGACAGACAGGTAACCAGTCTATCACAGGGAGACATGTAGAGACAGACAGGTAACCAGTCTATCACAGGGAGACATGTAGAGACAGACAGGTAACCAGTCTATCACAGGGGGACATGTAAGGACAGACAGGTAACCAGTCTATCACAGGGAGACATGTAGAGACAGACAGGTAACCAGTCTATCACAGGGAGACATGTAGAGACAGACAGGTAACCAGTCTATCACAGGGAGACATGTAAAGACAGACAGGTAACCAGTCTATCACAGGGAGACATGTAGAGACAGACAGGTGACCAGTCTATCACAGGGAGACATGTAGAGACAGACAGGTAACCAGTCTATCACAGGGAGACAATAAGAGACAGACAGGTAACCAGTCTATCACAGGGCTGACATGTAGAGACAGACAGGTAACCAGTCTATCACAGGGAGACATGTAGAGACAGACAGGTAACCAGTCTATCACAGGGAGACATGTAGAGACAGACAGGTAACCAGTCTATCACAGGGAGACATGTAGAGACAGACAGGTAACCAGTCTATCATGGGGCCGACATGTAGAGACAGACAGGTAACCAGTCTATCACAGGGAGACATGTAGAGACAGACAGGTAACCAGTCTATCACAGGGGGAAATGTAGAGACAGACAGGTAACCAGTCTATCACAGGGAGACATGTAGAGACAGACAGGTAACCAGTCTATCACAGGGAGACATGTAGAGACAGACAGGTAACCAGTCTATCACAGGGGGACATGTAGAGACAGACAGGTAACCAGTCTATCACAGGGAGACATGTAGAGACAGACAGGTAACCAGTCTATCACAGGGAGACATGTAGAGACAGACAGGTAACCAGTCTATCACAGGGAGACATGTAAAGACAGACAGGTAACCAGTCTATCACAGGGAGACATGTAGAGACAGACAGGTAACCAGTCTATCACAGGGAGACATGTAGAGACCGAAAGGTAACCAGTCTATCACAGGGGGACATGTAGAGACAGACAGGTAACCAGTCTATCACAGGGCTGACATGTAGAGACAGACAGGTAACCAGTCTATCATAGGGCTGACATGTAGAGACAGACAGGTGACCAGTCTATCACAGGGCTGACATGTAGAGACAGACAGGTAACCAGTCTATCACAGGGAGACATGTAGAGACAGACAGGTAACCAGTCTATCACAGGGAGACATGTAGAGACAGACAGGTAACCAGTCTATCACAGGGCTGACATGTAGAGACAGACAGGCAACCAGTCTATCACAGGACTGACATGTAGAGACAGACAGGTAACCAGTCTATCACAGGGCCGACATGTAGAGACAGACAGGTAACCAGTCTATCACAGGGAGACATGTAGAGACAGACAGGTAACCAGTCTATCACAGGGAGACATGTAGAGACAGACAGGTAACCAGTCTATCACAGGGGGACATGTAAGGACAGACAGGTAACCAGTCTATCACAGGGAGACATGTAGAGACAGACAGGTAACCAGTCTATCACAGGGAGACATGTAGAGACAGACAGGTAACCAGTCTATCACAGGGAGACATGTAAAGACAGACAGGTAACCAGTCTATCACAGGGAGACATGTAGAGACAGACAGGTAACCAGTCTATCACAGGGAGACATGTAGAGACAGACAGGTAACCAGTCTATCACAGGGAGACATGTAAAGACAGACAGGTAACCAGTCTATCACAGGGAGACATGTAGAGACAGACAGGTGACCAGTCTATCACAGGGAGACATGTAGAGACAGACAGGTAACCAGTCTATCACAGGGAGACATGTAGAGACAGACAGGTAACCAGTCTATCACAGGGCTGACATGTAGAGACAGACAGGTAACCAGTCTATCACAGGGAGACATGTAGAGACAGACAGGTAACCAGTCTATCACAGGGAGACATGTACAGACAGACAGGTAACCAGTCTATCACAGGGCTGACATGTAGAGACAGACAGGTAACCAGTCTATCATAGGGCTGACATGTAGAGACAGACAGGTGACCAGTCTATCACAGGGCTGACATGTAGAGACAGACAGGTAACCAGTCTATCACAGGGAGACATGTAGAGACAGACAGGTAACCAGTCTATCACAGGGAGACATGTAGAGACAGACAGGTAACCAGTCTATCACAGGGCTGACATGTAGAGAAAGACAGGTAACCAGTCTATCACAGGGAGACATGTAGAGACAGACAGGTAACCAGTCTATCACAGGGAGACATGTAGAGACAGACAGGTAACCAGTCTATCATGGGGCCGACATGTAGAGACAGACAGGTAACCAGTCTATCACAGGGAGACATGTAGAGACAGACAGGTAACCAGTCTATCACAGGGGGACATGTAGAGACAGACAGGTAACCAGTCTATCACAGGGAGACATGTAGAGACAGACAGGTAACCAGTCTATCACAGGGAGACATGTAGAGACAGACAGGTAACCAGTCTATCACAGGGGGACATGTATAGACAGACAGGTAACCAGTCTATCACAGGGAGACATGTAGAGACAGACAGGTAACCAGTCTATCACAGGGAGACATGTAGAGACAGACAGGTAACCAGTCTATCACAGGGAGACATGTAAAGACAGACAGGTAACCAGTCTATCACAGGGAGACATGTAGAGACAGACAGGTGACCAGTCTATCACAGGGAGACATGTAGAGACAGACAGGTAACCAGTCTATCACAGGGAGACAATAAGAGACAGACAGGTAACCAGTCTATCACAGGGCTGACATGTAGAGACAGACAGGTAACCAGTCTATCACAGGGAGACATGTAGAGACAGACAGGTAACCAGTCTATCACAGGGAGACATGTACAGACAGACAGGTAACCAGTCTATCACAGGGCTGACATGTAGAGACAGACAGGTAACCAGTCTATCACAGGGCTGACATGTAGAGACAGACAGGTAACCAGTCTATCATAGGGCTGACATGTAGAGACAGACAGGTAACCAGTCTATCACATGGAGACATGTGGAGACAGACAGGTAACCAGTCTATCACAGGGAGACATGTAGAGACAGACAGGTAACCAGTCTATCACAGGGAGACATGTAGAGACCGACAGGTAACCAGTCTATCACAGGGGGACATGTAGAGACAGACAGGTAACCAGTCTATCACAGGGAGACATGTAGAGACAGACAGGTAACCAGTCTATCACAGGGAGACATGTAGAGACAGACAGGTAACCAGTCTATCACGGGGCCGACATGTAGAGACAGACAGGTAACCAGTCTATCACAGGGAGACATGTAGAGACAGACAGGTAACCAGTCTATCACAGGGCTGACATGTAGAGAAAGACAGGTAACCAGTCTATCACAGGGAGACATGTAGAGACAGACAGGTAACCAGTCTATCACAGGGAGACATGTAGAGACAGACAGGTAACCAGTCTATCATGGGGCCGACATGTAGAGACAGACAGGTAACCAGTCTATCACAGGGAGACATGTAGAGACAGACAGGTAACCAGTCTATCACAGGGGGACATGTAGAGACAGACAGGTAACCAGTCTATCACATGGAGACATGTGGAGACAGACAGGTAACCAGTCTATCACAGGGAGACATGTAGAGACAGACAGGTAACCAGTCTATCACAGGGAGACATGTAGAGACCGACAGGTAACCAGTCTATCACAGGGGGACATGTAGAGACAGACAGGTAACCAGTCTATCACAGGGAGACATGTAGAGACAGACAGGTAACCAGTCTATCACAGGGAGACATGTAGAGACAGACAGGTAACCAGTCTATCACGGGGCCGACATGTAGAGACAGACAGGTAACCAGTCTATCACAGGGAGACATGTAGAGACAGACAGGTAACCAGTCTATCACAGGGCTGACATGTAGAGAAAGACAGGTAACCAGTCTATCACAGGGAGACATGTAGAGACAGACAGGTAACCAGTCTATCACAGGGAGACATGTAGAGACAGACAGGTAACCAGTCTATCATGGGGCCGACATGTAGAGACAGACAGGTAACCAGTCTATCACAGGGAGACATGTAGAGACAGACAGGTAACCAGTCTATCACAGGGGGACATGTAGAGACAGACAGGTAACCAGTCTATCACAGGGAGACATGTAGAGACAGACAGGTAACCAGTCTATCACAGGGAGACATGTAGAGACAGACAGGTAACCAGTCTATCACAGGGGGACATGTAGAGACAGACAGGTAACCAGTCTATCACAGGGAGACATGTAGAGACAGACAGGTAACCAGTCTATCACAGGGAGACATGTAGAGACAGACAGGTAACCAGTCTATCACAGGGAGACATGTAAAGACAGACAGGTAACCAGTCTATCACAGGGAGACATGTAGAGACAGACAGGTGACCAGTCTATCACAGGGAGACATGTAGAGACAGACAGGTAACCAGTCTATCACAGGGAGACAATAAGAGACAGACAGGTAACCAGTCTATCACAGGGCTGACATGTAGAGACAGACAGGTAACCAGTCTATCACAGGGAGACATGTAGAGACAGACAGGTAACCAGTCTATCACAGGGAGACATGTACAGACAGACAGGTAACCAGTCTATCACAGGGCTGACATGTAGAGACAGACAGGTAACCAGTCTATCACAGGGCTGACATGTAGAGACAGACAGGTAACCAGTCTATCATAGGGCTGACATGTAGAGACAGACAGGTAACCAGTCTATCACATGGAGACATGTGGAGACAGACAGGTAACCAGTCTATCACAGGGAGACATGTAGAGACAGACAGGTAACCAGTCTATCACAGGGAGACATGTAGAGACCGACAGGTAACCAGTCTATCACAGGGGGACATGTAGAGACAGACAGGTAACCAGTCTATCACAGGGAGACATGTAGAGACAGACAGGTAACCAGTCTATCACAGGGAGACATGTAGAGACAGACAGGTAACCAGTCTATCACGGGGCCGACATGTAGAGACAGACAGGTAACCAGTCTATCACAGGGAGACATGTAGAGACAGACAGGTAACCAGTCTATCACAGGGGGACATGTAGAGACAGACAGTTAACCAGTCTATCACAGGGAGACATGTAGAGACAGACAGTTAACCAGTCTATCACAGGGAGACATGTAGAGACAGACAGGTAACCAGTCTATCACATGGAGACATGTAGAGACAGACAGGTAACCAGTCTATCACAGGGGGACATGTAGAGACAGACAGGTAACCAGTCTATCACAGGGAGACATGTAGAGACAGACAGGTAACCAGTCTATCACAGGGAGACATAGAGAGACAGACAGGTAACCAGTCTATCACAGGGAGACATGTAAAGACAGACAGGTAACCAGTCTATCACAGGGAGACATGTAGAGACAGACAGGTGACCAGTCTATCACAGGGAGACATGTAGAGACAGACAGGTAACCAGTCTATCACATGGAGACATGTAGAGACAGACAGGTAACCAGTCTATCACAGGGGGACATGTAGAGACAGACAGGTAACCAGTCTATCACAGGGAGACATGTAGAGACAGACAGGTAACCAGTCTATCACAGGGAGACATGGAGAGACAGACAGGTAACCAGTCTATCACAGGGAGACATGTAAAGACAGACAGGTAACCAGTCTATCACAGGGAGACATGTAGAGACAGACAGGTGACCAGTCTATCACAGGGAGACATGTAGAGACAGACAGGTAACCAGTCTATCACAGGGGGACATGTAGAGACAGACAGGTAACCAGTCTATCACAGGGAGACATGTAGAGACCGACAGGTAACCAGTCTTTCACAGGGGGACATGTAGAGACAGACAGGTAACCAGTCTATCACAGGGAGACATGTAGAGACAGACAGGTAACCAGTCTATCACAGGGAGACATGTAGAGACAGACAGGTAACCAGTCTATCACGGGGCCGACATTTAGAGACAGACAGGTAACCAGTCTATCACAGGGAGACATGTAGAGACAGACAGGTAACCAGTCTATCACAGGGCTGACATGTAGAGACAGACAGGTAACCAGTCTATCACAGGGAGACATGTAGAGACAGACAGGTAACCAGTCTATCACAGGGAGACATGTAGAGACAGACAGGTAACCAGTCTATCACAGGGCTGACATGTAGAGACAGACAGGCAACCAGTCTATCACAGGGCTGACATGTAGAGACAGACAGGTAACCAGTCTATCACAGGGCCGACATGTAGAGACAGACAGGTAACCAGTCTATCACAGGGAGACATGTAGAGACAGACAGGTAACCAGTCTATCACAGGGAGACATGTAGAGACAGACAGGTAACCAGTCTATCATGGGGCCGACATGTAGAGACAGACAGGTAACCAGTCTATCACAGGGAGAAATGTAGAGACAGACAGGTAACCAGTCTATCACAGGGGGACATGTAGAGACAGACAGGTAACCAGTCTATCACAGGGAGACATGTAGAGACAGACAGGTAACCAGTCTATCACAGGGAGACATGTAGAGACAGACAGGTAACCAGTCTATCACAGGGGGACATGTAGAGACAGACAGGTAACCAGTCTATCACAGGGGGACATGTAGAGACAGACAGGTAACCAGTCTATCACAGGGAGACATGTAGAGACAAACAGGTAACCAGTCTATCACAGGGAGACATGGAGAGACAGACAGGTAACCAGTCTATCACAGGGAGACATGTAAAGACAGACAGGTAACCAGTCTATCACAGGGAGACATGTAGAGACAGACAGGTGACCAGTCTATCACAGGGAGACATGTAGAGACAGACAGGTAACCAGTCTATCACAGGGAGACAATAAGAGACAGACAGGTAACCAGTCTATCACAGGGCTGACATGTAGAGACAGACAGGTAACCAGTCTATCACAGGGAGACATGTAGAGACAGACAGGTAACCAGTCTATCACAGGGAGACATGTACAGACAGACAGGTAACCAGTCTATCACAGGGCTGACATGTAGAGACAGACAGGTAACCAGTCTATCACAGGGCTGACATGTAGAGACAGACAGGTAACCAGTCTATCATAGGGCTGACATGTAGAGACAGACAGGTAACCAGTCTATCACATGGAGACATGTGGAGACAGACAGGTAACCAGTCTATCACAGGGAGACATGTAGAGACAGACAGGTAACCAGTCTATCACAGGGAGACATGTAGAGACCGACAGGTAACCAGTCTATCACAGGGGGACATGTAGAGACAGACAGGTAACCAGTCTATCACAGGGAGACATGTAGAGACAGACAGGTAACCAGTCTATCACAGGGAGACATGTAGAGACAGACAGGTAACCAGTCTATCACGGGGCCGACATGTAGAGACAGACAGGTAACCAGTCTATCACAGGGAGACATGTAGAGACAGACAGGTAACCAGTCTATCACAGGGCTGACATGTAGAGAAAGACAGGTAACCAGTCTATCACAGGGAGACATGTAGAGACAGACAGGTAACCAGTCTATCACAGGGAGACATGTAGAGACAGACAGGTAACCAGTCTATCATGGGGCCGACATGTAGAGACAGACAGGTAACCAGTCTATCACAGGGAGACATGTAGAGACAGACAGGTAACCAGTCTATCACAGGGGGACATGTAGAGACAGACAGGTAACCAGTCTATCACATGGAGACATGTGGAGACAGACAGGTAACCAGTCTATCACAGGGAGACATGTAGAGACAGACAGGTAACCAGTCTATCACAGGGAGACATGTAGAGACCGACAGGTAACCAGTCTATCACAGGGGGACATGTAGAGACAGACAGGTAACCAGTCTATCACAGGGAGACATGTAGAGACAGACAGGTAACCAGTCTATCACAGGGAGACATGTAGAGACAGACAGGTAACCAGTCTATCACGGGGCCGACATGTAGAGACAGACAGGTAACCAGTCTATCACAGGGAGACATGTAGAGACAGACAGGTAACCAGTCTATCACAGGGCTGACATGTAGAGAAAGACAGGTAACCAGTCTATCACAGGGAGACATGTAGAGACAGACAGGTAACCAGTCTATCACAGGGAGACATGTAGAGACAGACAGGTAACCAGTCTATCATGGGGCCGACATGTAGAGACAGACAGGTAACCAGTCTATCACAGGGAGACATGTAGAGACAGACAGGTAACCAGTCTATCACAGGGGGACATGTAGAGACAGACAGGTAACCAGTCTATCACAGGGAGACATGTAGAGACAGACAGGTAACCAGTCTATCACAGGGAGACATGTAGAGACAGACAGGTAACCAGTCTATCACAGGGGGACATGTAGAGACAGACAGGTAACCAGTCTATCACAGGGAGACATGTAGAGACAGACAGGTAACCAGTCTATCACAGGGAGACATGTAGAGACAGACAGGTAACCAGTCTATCACAGGGAGACATGTAAAGACAGACAGGTAACCAGTCTATCACAGGGAGACATGTAGAGACAGACAGGTGACCAGTCTATCACAGGGAGACATGTAGAGACAGACAGGTAACCAGTCTATCACAGGGAGACAATAAGAGACAGACAGGTAACCAGTCTATCACAGGGCTGACATGTAGAGACAGACAGGTAACCAGTCTATCACAGGGAGACATGTAGAGACAGACAGGTAACCAGTCTATCACAGGGAGACATGTACAGACAGACAGGTAACCAGTCTATCACAGGGCTGACATGTAGAGACAGACAGGTAACCAGTCTATCACAGGGCTGACATGTAGAGACAGACAGGTAACCAGTCTATCATAGGGCTGACATGTAGAGACAGACAGGTAACCAGTCTATCACATGGAGACATGTGGAGACAGACAGGTAACCAGTCTATCACAGGGAGACATGTAGAGACAGACAGGTAACCAGTCTATCACAGGGAGACATGTAGAGACCGACAGGTAACCAGTCTATCACAGGGGGACATGTAGAGACAGACAGGTAACCAGTCTATCACAGGGAGACATGTAGAGACAGACAGGTAACCAGTCTATCACAGGGAGACATGTAGAGACAGACAGGTAACCAGTCTATCACGGGGCCGACATGTAGAGACAGACAGGTAACCAGTCTATCACAGGGAGACATGTAGAGACAGACAGGTAACCAGTCTATCACAGGGGGACATGTAGAGACAGACAGTTAACCAGTCTATCACAGGGAGACATGTAGAGACAGACAGTTAACCAGTCTATCACAGGGAGACATGTAGAGACAGACAGGTAACCAGTCTATCACATGGAGACATGTAGAGACAGACAGGTAACCAGTCTATCACAGGGGGACATGTAGAGACAGACAGGTAACCAGTCTATCACAGGGAGACATGTAGAGACAGACAGGTAACCAGTCTATCACAGGGAGACATAGAGAGACAGACAGGTAACCAGTCTATCACAGGGAGACATGTAAAGACAGACAGGTAACCAGTCTATCACAGGGAGACATGTAGAGACAGACAGGTGACCAGTCTATCACAGGGAGACATGTAGAGACAGACAGGTAACCAGTCTATCACATGGAGACATGTAGAGACAGACAGGTAACCAGTCTATCACAGGGGGACATGTAGAGACAGACAGGTAACCAGTCTATCACAGGGAGACATGTAGAGACAGACAGGTAACCAGTCTATCACAGGGAGACATGGAGAGACAGACAGGTAACCAGTCTATCACAGGGAGACATGTAAAGACAGACAGGTAACCAGTCTATCACAGGGAGACATGTAGAGACAGACAGGTGACCAGTCTATCACAGGGAGACATGTAGAGACAGACAGGTAACCAGTCTATCACAGGGGGACATGTAGAGACAGACAGGTAACCAGTCTATCACAGGGAGACATGTAGAGACCGACAGGTAACCAGTCTTTCACAGGGGGACATGTAGAGACAGACAGGTAACCAGTCTATCACAGGGAGACATGTAGAGACAGACAGGTAACCAGTCTATCACAGGGAGACATGTAGAGACAGACAGGTAACCAGTCTATCACGGGGCCGACATTTAGAGACAGACAGGTAACCAGTCTATCACAGGGAGACATGTAGAGACAGACAGGTAACCAGTCTATCACAGGGCTGACATGTAGAGACAGACAGGTAACCAGTCTATCACAGGGAGACATGTAGAGACAGACAGGTAACCAGTCTATCACAGGGAGACATGTAGAGACAGACAGGTAACCAGTCTATCACAGGGCTGACATGTAGAGACAGACAGGCAACCAGTCTATCACAGGGCTGACATGTAGAGACAGACAGGTAACCAGTCTATCACAGGGCCGACATGTAGAGACAGACAGGTAACCAGTCTATCACAGGGAGACATGTAGAGACAGACAGGTAACCAGTCTATCACAGGGAGACATGTAGAGACAGACAGGTAACCAGTCTATCATGGGGCCGACATGTAGAGACAGACAGGTAACCAGTCTATCACAGGGAGAAATGTAGAGACAGACAGGTAACCAGTCTATCACAGGGGGACATGTAGAGACAGACAGGTAACCAGTCTATCACAGGGAGACATGTAGAGACAGACAGGTAACCAGTCTATCACAGGGAGACATGTAGAGACAGACAGGTAACCAGTCTATCACAGGGGGACATGTAGAGACAGACAGGTAACCAGTCTATCACAGGGGGACATGTAGAGACAGACAGGTAACCAGTCTATCACAGGGAGACATGTAGAGACAAACAGGTAACCAGTCTATCACAGGGAGACATGGAGAGACAGACAGGTAACCAGTCTATCACAGGGAGACATGTAAAGACAGACAGGTAACCAGTCTATCACAGGGAGACATGTAGAGACAGACAGGTGACCAGTCTATCACAGGGAGACATGTAGAGACAGACAGGTAACCAGTCTATCACAGGGGGACATGTAGAGACAGACAGGTAACCAGTCTATCACAGGGAGACATGTAGAGACAGACAGGTAACCAGTCTATCACAGGGAGACATGTAGAGACCGACAGGTAACCAGTCTTTCACAGGGGGACATGTAGAGACAGACAGGTAACCAGTCTATCACAGGGAGACATGTAGAGACAGACAGGTAACCAGTCTATCACAGGGAGACATGTAGAGACAGACAGGTAACCAGTCTATCACGGGGCCGACATTTAGAGACAGACAGGTAACCAGTCTATCACAGGGAGACATGTAGAGACAGACAGGTAACCAGTCTATCACAGGGCTGACATGTAGAGAGAGACAGGTAACCAGTCTATCACAGGGAGACATGTAGAGACAGACAGGTAACCAGTCTATCACAGGGAGACATGTAGAGACAAACAGGTAACCAGTCTATCACAGGGCTGACATGTAGAGACAGACAGGTAACCAGTCTATCACAGGGCTGACATGTAGAGACAGACAGGTAACCAGTCTATCACAGGGCCGACATGTAGAGACAGACAGGTAACCAGTCTATCACAGGGAGACATGTAGAGACAGACAGGTAACCAGTCTATCACAGGGAGACATGTAGAGACAGACAGGTAACCAGTCTATCATGGGGCCGACATGTAGAGACAGACAGGTAACCAGTCTATCACAGGGAGAAATGTAGAGACAGACAGGTAACCAGTCTATCACAGGGGGACATGTAGAGACAGACAGGTAACCAGTCTATCACAGGGAGACATGTAGAGACAGACAGGTAACCAGTCTATCACAGGGAGACATGTAGAGACAGACAGGTAACCAGTCTATCACAGGGGGACATGTAGAGACAGACAGGTAACCAGTCTATCACAGGGAGACATGTAGAGACAGACAGGTAACCAGTCTATCACAGGGAGACATGTAGAGACAGACAGGTAACCAGTCTATCACAGGGAGACATGTAAAGACAGACAGGTAACCAGTCTATCACAGGGAGACATGTAGAGACAGACAGGTGACCAGTCTATCACAGGGAGACATGTAGAGACAGACAGGTAACCAGTCTATCACAGGGAGACATGTAGAGACAGACAGGTAACCAGTCTATCACAGGGAGACATGTAGAGACAGACAGGTGACCAGTCTATCACAGGGAGACATGTAGAGACAGACAGGTAACCAGTCTATCACAGGGAGACATGTAGAGACAGACAGGTAACCAGTCTATCACAGGGCTGACATGTAGAGACAGACAGGTAACCAGTCTATCACAGGGAGACATGTAGAGACAGACAGGTAACCAGTCTATCACAGGGAGACATGTACAGACAGACAGGTAACCAGTCTATCACAGGGTTGACATGTAGAGACAGACAGGTAACCAGTCTATCACAGGGGGACATGTAGAGACAGACAGGTAACCAGTCTATCACAGGGAGACATGTAGAGACAGACAGGTAACCAGTCTATCACAGGGAGACATGTAGAGACAGACAGGTAACCAGTCTATCACAGGGAGACATGTAAAGACAGACAGGTAACCAGTCTATCACAGGGAGACATGTAGAGACAGACAGGTGACCAGTCTATCACAGGGAGACATGTAGAGACAGACAGGTAACCAGTCTATCACAGGGAGACATGTAGAGACAGACAGGTAACCAGTCTATCACAGGGAGACATGTACAGACAGACAGGTAACCAGTCTATCACAGGGCTGACATGTAGAGACAGACAGGTAACCAGTCTATCACAGGGCTGACATGTAGAGACAGACAGGTAACCAGTCTATCATAGGGCTGACATGTAGAGACAGACAGGTAACCAGTCTATCACATGGAGACATGTGGAGACAGACAGGTAACCAGTCTATCACAGGGAGACATGTAGAGACAGACAGGTAACCAGTCTATCACAGGGAGACATGTAGAGACCGACAGGTAACCAGTCTATCACAGGGGGACATGTAGAGACAGACAGGTAACCAGTCTATCACAGGGCTGACATGTAGAGACAGACAGGTAACCAGTCTATCACAGGGAGACATGTAGAGACAGACAGGTAACCAGTCTATCACAGGGAGACATGTACAGACAGACAGGTAACCAGTCTATCACAGGGCTGACATGTAGAGACAGACAGGTAACCAGTCTATCACAGGGCTGACATGTAGAGACAGACAGGTAACCAGTCTATCACAGGGAGACATGTAGAGACAGACAGGTAACCAGTCTATCACAGGGAGACATGTACAGACAGACAGGTAACCAGTCTATCACAGGGCTGACATGTAGAGACAGACAGGTAACCAGTCTATCACAGGGGGACATGTAGAGACAGACAGGTAACCAGTCTATCACAGGGAGACATGTAGAGACAGACAGGTAACCAGTCTATCACAGGGAGACATGTAGAGACAGACAGGTAACCAGTCTATCACAGGGAGACATGTAAAGACAGACAGGTAACCAGTCTATCACAGGGAGACATGTAGAGACAGACAGGTGACCAGTCTATCACAGGGAGACATGTAGAGACAGACAGGTAACCAGTCTATCACAGGGAGACATGTAGAGACAGACAGGTAACCAGTCTATCACAGGGAGACATGTACAGACAGACAGGTAACCAGTCTATCACAGGGCTGACATGTAGAGACAGACAGGTAACCAGTCTATCACAGGGCTGACATGTAGAGACAGACAGGTAACCAGTCTATCATAGGGCTGACATGTAGAGACAGACAGGTAACCAGTCTATCACATGGAGACATGTGGAGACAGACAGGTAACCAGTCTATCACAGGGAGACATGTAGAGACAGACAGGTAACCAGTCTATCACAGGGAGACATGTAGAGACCGACAGGTAACCAGTCTATCACAAGGGGACATGTAGAGACAGACAGGTAACCAGTCTATCACAGGGCTGACATGTAGAGACAGACAGGTAACCAGTCTATCACAGGGAGACATGTAGAGACAGACAGGTAACCAGTCTATCATGGGGCCGACATGTAGAGACAGACAGGTAACCAGTCTATCACAGGGAGACATGTAGAGACAGACAGGTAACCAGTCTATCACAGGGGGACATGTAGAGACAGACAGGTAACCAGTCTATCACAGGGAGACATGTAGAGACAGACAGGTAACCAGTCTAACACAGGGAGACATGTAGAGACAGACAGGTAACCAGTCTATCACAGGGGGACATGTAGAGACAGACAGGTAACCAGTCTATCACAGGGAGACATGTAGAGACAGACAGGTAACCAGTCTATCACAGGGAGACATGTAGAGACAGACAGGTAACCAGTCTATCACAGGGAGACATGTAAAGACAGACAGGTAACCAGTCTATCACAGGGAGACATGTAGAGACAGACAGGTAACCAGTCTATCACAGGGAGACATGTAGAGACAGACAGGTAACCAGTCTATCACAGGGAGACATGTAGAGACAGACAGGTAACCAGTCTATCACAGGGCTGACATGTAGAGACAGACAGGCAACCAGTCTATCACAGGGCTGACATGTAGAGACAGACAGGTAACCAGTCTATCACAGGGCCGACATGTAGAGACAGACAGGTAACCAGTCTATCACAGGGAGACATGTAGAGACAGACAGGTAACCAGTCTATCACAGGGAGACATGTAGAGACAGACAGGTAACCAGTCTATCATGGGGCCGACATGTAGAGACAGACAGGTAACCAGTCTATCACAGGGAGACATGTAGAGACAGACAGGTAACCAGTCTATCACAGGGGGACATGTAGAGACAGACAGGTAACCAGTCTATCACAGGGAGACATGTAGAGACAGACAGGTAACCAGTCTATCACAGGGAGACATATAGAGACAGACAGGTAACCAGTCTATCACAGGGGGACATGTAGAGACAGACAGGTGACCAGTCTATCACAGGGCTGACATGTAGAGACAGACAGGTAACCAGTCTATCACAGGGAGACATGTAGAGACAGACAGGTAACCAGTCTATCACAGGGCTGACATGTAGAGACAGACAGGTAACCAGTCTATCATAGGGCTGACATGTAGAGACAGACAGGTGACCAGTCTATCACAGGGCTGACATGAAGAGACAGACAGGTAACCAGTCTATCACAGGGAGACATGTAGAGACAGACAGGTAACCAGTCTATCACAGGGAGACATGTAGAGACAGACAGGTAACCAGTCTATCACAGGGCTGACATGTAGAGACAGACAGGCAACCAGTCTATCACAGGGCTGACATGTAGAGACAGACAGGTAACCAGTCTATCACAGGGCCGACATGTAGAGACAGACAGGTAACCAGTCTATCAGAGGGAGACATGTAGAGACAGACAGGTAACCAGTCTATCACAGGGAGACATGTAGAGACAGACAGGTAACCAGTCTATCACAGGGGGACATGTAGAGACAGACAGGTAACCAGTCTATCACAGGGAGACATGTAGAGACAGACAGGTAACCAGTCTATCACAGGGAGACATGTAAAGACAGACAGGTAACCAGTCTATCACAGGGAGACATGTAGAGACAGACAGGTGACCAGTCTATCACAGGGAGACATGTAGAGACAGACAGGTAACCAGTCTATCGCAGGGAGACATGTAGAGACAGACAGGTAACCAGTCTATCACAGGGAGACATGTACAGACAGACAGGTAACCAGTCTATCACAGGGCTGACATGTAGAGACAGACAGGTAACCAGTCTATCACAGGGCTGACATGTAGAGACAGACAGGTAACCAGTCTATCATAGGGCTGACATGTAGAGACAGACAGGTAACCAGTCTATCACATGGAGACATGTGGAGACAGACAGGTAACCAGTCTATCACAGGGAGACATGTAGAGACAGACAGGTAACCAGTCTATCACAGGGAGACATGTAGAGACCGACAGGTAACCAGTCTATCACAGGGGGACATGTAGAGACAGACAGGTAACCAGTCTATCACAGGGCTGACATGTAGAGACAGACAGGTAACCAGTCTATCACAGGGAGACATGTAGAGACAGACAGGTAACCAGTCTATCATGGGGCCGACATGTAGAGACAGACAGGTAACCAGTCTATCACAGGGAGACATGTAGAGACAGACAGGTAACCAGTCTATCACAGGGGGACATGTAGAGACAGACAGGTAACCAGTCTATCACAGGGAGACATGTAGAGACAGACAGGTAACCAGTCTATCACAGGGAGACATGTAGAGACAGACAGGTAACCAGTCTATCACAGGGGGACATGTAGAGACAGACAGGTAACCAGTCTATCACAGGGCTGACATGTAGAGACAGACAGGCAACCAGTCTATCACAGGGCTGACATGTAGAGACAGACAGGTAACCAGTCTATCACAGGGCCGACATGTAGAGACAGACAGGTAACCAGT